>NW_018020716.1:0-263494 GCF_002006095.1 Pseudomyrmex gracilis
TCTGTAGAGCCGTTTTTCTATCCGAGCAATAATTACGAAAAACACCGTTTAGTACGAATTACTCGTTCGATCGGTAATAACAGGAAGGTCCAGGACCCTCTTAATGTGTAATTGTAATTTATATATTTACAACTACTAATATATATATATTTTGTTTCTTTTTTTCTAGAGAATATTCAATACAGAAGATTGTTAAACAACTTACTGCCAATTTATATTCTACTGACCGACTTGAAAAAGTAAGGTTTTTCTTATTTCAAATATCTCTCTTAATATATTCAATATTAATTAATTATAGTAGTGCCTCAAACTTTTTCCGCTTTTCGGTTTTCCGCGGAAAACTTTCGAGAGAGGTATGTGTCACTGTATATGTATAACTAGTAGGATCATTTGATGATAATAGCGTCGAAGAAATGCTACAGCGCATGAGTCGTATTACTACTAACAAGCGTTTCAAAATTTATAATACATGTGTATAAAAATGGATAATATAGAACTGTATAACATTTTAAACATTTGCAAGCCACAATTTACACTTTATTTTGGAGGACAATAATTTCTTTTATTTTGTCCATGGTTTTAAATAATTTGATGTACTTAATTCACACAGAAAATATTTTATTTCTGTTATTATAAATAACAATACCTTTCTGAATGAGATGGAAAACGAAAAAAGAGAGAGTTAAATGATGATTTACACTAGAATTCTCATTTTGGCCAATCGTACGGAACTGTTAGTGTATCTTTCTAGTTCGATCGCCGCTTTTTCAGCTACGTCAAGTGTGAAATTCGCGGAGGAAATTGTGTGGCCTTGATTCCAGACGCTGACGGTTCCATCGGAATTGCTTTACGAAAATCGGACACCAAAAAACCGACTGAGTACGTCGATATAACGGGCGACACGTTAAAGTGCGTCTAGATTTTCCAGTAGCTCTTGTCGATTTTCAACCGGAAACCGGCATGTTTGAAACGACTGAGTGATTGAGGTAATGCTTGATAGCGATCTTGAAAGTAGCCTTCATCGCGGTTTCGTCCCATCAAAAAAAAGCGGCGTGTGCGTCGGTTCCCATAAAATTTGTGACGACAATCCATTTGTTGAAACATTTTCACGGTTTAAAAACAACATTATTATACACAAAAAAAGTCACTATTGTAAGAGTGGTCGTGGTGTTGATCATTTTGAGCAAAACTGTTCATTCTATACTATATTATAATATACATATACATATATATATATATATATATATATATATGTATATATATATATTTAATATATAGTATATATTACATAGTATATATTAAATATTACCGCCTATATATAATATATACATTATACACTATATATATAATATATATATATAATATATAATATATATATTATATATAATATATATAATTATATAATATCTATTATATGTACTAATCACTAGTGGTTTGAATCTTCGCTAAGTAATGTGTTTTAGCCGAGACTCGAACCAGTAGTGATTTGAATCTTTGCTAAGTGATGTGTTTTATCCGAAACTCGAACCACTAGTGGTTTGTATCCTTGCTAAGTAATGTGTGTTTTTAACTGATACTTGAACCACTAGTGGTTTGAGTCCTTGCTAAGTAATGTGTTTTAGCTGAGACTCTAACCACTAGTGGTTTGAATTTTCGCTAAGTAATACTGGTGTATTTGTTCTGAGAATTGTCGGCTGTTATCTTTGATTAGAGATTCGATCACGGTCTCGATCGCCGCAGAGTTATTCTCACCAATTTGTGCGAATCTTTCTAGGAGGCAAAGCAATTTTAGGAAGGTGGGAATAACTTCCGGAAAAAGATTGAGAAAACAAAGCGGAAAATTTTTAAGGCACTACTGTAATTAATACCATTTGTTTTTTTATCAGTAACATCTAAACTGACAAGAATCTAACAATATTTATTATATTCAATAATATCAATGAACAATATTTATTATAACTTATTTTAGATAAGCAACTTCGTAAAAAATAACTACGACAACGAAACATTCAAAGAGATTGAAACCATGATAAATGAGCGTAAAGCTGCAATATCTGATTTAATTGCTGAATTTCCAGTAGATGAAATATTAAGAATTTTAAAAGATTGAATCTACAAGCGTCATATGTATGCTTATAATGTTTATCTGTATCGTGGTATTACCGTTATTATAAAAAAAAATTTGTAGTTGAAAATAAGAGACACATGGAAAATTCTAATACATATTAAAAAATATGAGCATCATACGCGTATGTTTGACTTGCCATCTTCATTTCTTGTAAGTCTCGCTGCGCCAGAAGCAAACCAAAGAAATTTTCTTATTTCTAATAGAAATATAAATATTAAGCTTGATAAAATATAAACGAAACGAATAAATTTAGTTGATTGATAATTTTTAACGTGGTACATCGCACTTTAACGCAAATTCTTTTCCCTTTTTATATGTCGAACGACTTTTGCGATTTATTTGGTAAAATAAGTGCGCATTTTGCTTGCTTCCTCGAGAGAGAATAATTCTTTACACATTTTAGCTCTTAAACTTATTAAGACACTTCTTGAAATTCTATCTTGAAAACCTATTTAAACGCGAGATTATCCGTATATTATCCACTAAATTACAGTACAGTCGTTACCGCGGAATAGAATCTTGTGCGATCTCGGTGTAAGTTTTATGGATAAAATATAATTAAGACATTTACACTTTTACTTTAAAGTCGATGTAATTACATAATAATTGTTTACGCGTAGTGCAATTGAACTCGCTTTTAAACAAATATATTGCTCGACAAACAAACAATAAAATTAAACTTTAAAAGTATGTTATAAAATGCCTGCTTGTGTGTAACGTGCGAGTCATAGAAAAATTCATATCGAGTATTGTTTGATACTCGCTAGCTCTCGTATGCTAATGCATCGACTTCATTTGAAGTTTGAAAAGTAGCGCGACTTCTTTCTGGAAATTGCATAAAATTAAACTTGAGCCTTGAACCTGATACCTCGCCTCTATTGCTTAATGTGCCTGTTACGCTTTATTACATCGCTACAGTCAATGTGACTGTGGCGATGAAAACATATAGCTACATCACGTATGATGAAGACGATATTCTCTAATAGTGTACCGTGCAACGTTGTTAAAACAGAGTTTCATTCTGTGGATCCGCAAGGTACGTACATTTGCATTGCGCTCTTTTTTTGCGCTCTTATAAATTTTTGAGAAAGAGAGAGAGAGAGAGAAAGAAAATTAGTTCGATCGCAGAAACTATCGACAGCGAAGATCGCTTGAAAATAGCGGTGGAAAATTTTTGCATACAATATTATTTTTGATGAGTTATTAATTAAATAATTTTAATTATTCATTTGTTGCAGAATGTTGCGCGAAATTGTTCTCACGTGCGTTTTCGCGCTGCTCGCAGCGCACGCTATTGTCGTTCGGAATTCGAACCCGGACAATGCGGAAGCGAATTATCGGCTTCCGAATCACACGAAACCGCTGTTCTACGATCTCAAATTGAATCCGCATCTGGTGCCAAATAATTTCACATTTGACGGCGAGGTGTTCATTCACATTGAGATTACGAAAAAAACGAACACTTTGACGCTTCACGCGAAAAAACTGCTGATAGACGAGAACAAATCTTTTCTGAAAGCCGGACTTGATTTCTACGTTCCTTTCGCTCACGTTCGCGACAATTCGACCGACATGTTGAACTTACACTTCGATGAGAAGCTTGTCGCCGGATATTACGTTTTGCACTTGAAATTCTCGGGCGTGCTGAGCGACAGGCCGTACGGATTCTACAGAAGTTCTTACGTTAACGACGCAGGAAATGCAGCGTAAGTAAATTGTTTCTTCACCGGTTTTTTACATGGCGAATCTTTTTTTTAAGAGAGCACACGTATATATAAATAGAAAAACCATAAAAATAAATACATACAAAATTATAATACATATAATAATTGTTTTTCCTCAAAGAAAACAAAACAAAAATAACAAAAACTGTGGGCGCATTTATTTATTGTGACATACTGGGTGTCGCAGAAGAAAAGGTCAACATTCTGATGATCATTGTAAGCAAATTGTTCAAACGTGTGTCCCATTTCGAACGGTTTCCGAGATTGATTGCGAAATTACTGTTGATGAGAAAGAGATACCGCGTGCTTGTTCTATAACAATTCACTGTTTGAGTGACACACTTTTTAAAGTTTATAATAAATTTTCAAAAATTCTATCTTTAATAGCACTGCAATTTTTTCATTCTTGTTTTATTTTTCCACATTTTGTTAATGTCTTCGTTTAGATAAAAAATAAACACTGAGAAGCATTCACTGAGAAGCACTTTCACGCAATTATCGAAAACCTTGGATAGGGTTCGATCACTCTACGATCGAGAATTTTGAACGTAGAAAGCGTGCAGACGATATTCTTCAACAGCAGTTGTAACACTACTAACGCAGAAGCATAACTGCAAATTCGACGTTTGTATTAGGTCTACCGGAAAGTTCTGTCCGTTTTTGGAATAAAACAAAATACAAATTTTTCCAAATTTAAGACCATGTTGGAGCAAGATCCTTTTCTGACAACATCGGAAATCGCAGAAAGGCTTGATTCAGCTCAGCAAACCATTTCGGAACATATTCGGAAGATAGGATTAAAAAATTTGTATTTTGTTTTATTCCAAAAACGGACAGAACTTTCCGGTAGACCTAATATATGCGGTATCGCGCGCAAAATTCAAACTATTTCGGAAACCGCTCGATACGAGACACGAGTTTAAATGAATGAACATTTTTGCTCAAAATGACCAACACCACGACCACTCACACAATATTGACCTTTCCTTCTGTATAACAATGTTGTTTTTAAACCGTGAAAATGTGTTTCAACAGATGGTTTGCCGTCACAAATTTTATGGGAACCGACGCACGCGCCGCTTTTCCCTGCTGGGACGAGCCCGCGACGAGGGCTACTTTCAAGATCGCTATCAAGCATCACCTCAATCAGACAGTCGTTTCAAACATGCCGGTTTTCGAACGGTCGAAAATCGACGAGAGCGACGGAAAAATCTGGACGCATTTCGAGATGTCGCCCGTCATATCGACGTACTCGGTCGGTTTCCTGGTGTCCGATTTTCGTAACATAAGCAATTCCGACGGAACCGTTAGCGTTTGGAGTCGAGGCAACACAATTTCCTCCGCGAATTTCGCACTCGACGTAGCCGGGAAAGCGGCGATCGAATTGGAAAAATACACCAACGGTTCCGTACGATTGGCCAAAATCGATCACGTTGCGCTTCCCAGTTTTCACATCAGAACCACGAAAAGTTTGGGTCTCGTCACCTACAGGTAACTTCGTGATGTAGATCCACGCGAGCAAAATCCACAATCGCAAACATATAATAAAATGTGTTTTAAACACGTTTTAATTATTTTTTATCCGCAGAGAAGCTATGATGTTGCACGACGGAAACAGTCCCATTGATCGATTGTACAGAATCGTGGAAAATATAGTTCAGCAGACGACCTATCAGTGGTTCGGTAATGTCGTCAGCCCGTCCTGGTGGACCAGCATATGGTTAAACGACGGACTGGCTGAATACTTCTCGTATTATTTTGCCGACAAGGTAGAAAATGAAATAATTTTTATACCGCACTTGTGTGATTTTATATCATAAATAAAACTATTGTTTAATTTCTACAAATTAAATGCAATTAAATAAATACGCAGAAGAATCTGCACGAATATTGAGTTAGTCATTCTGTTTCAGATGTACAAAGATTGGCGATTTATGGAATGGTTTTCGGTGAAAACACTAAATCTGATATTGATGACCGAAAGCTTCAGGAACGTAGAACCTCTTGACTTCGTGCCCACCACTGTCGAAGAAATTGACTCGAAATTTACACAAAATCTTGACAAACACAAAGGTATAATATGTATTTAGTTACTAAACGAACCCGTTTACAACGTAACAATTTTTTTATGAATTTTCAACAAGACAATTTTTCCCTAAAACAAAATTACGATTGTTGTTTCAGCTGCTCTGTTCCTGCGGATGCTGTCACACTGCGTTTCCGACGACGTATTTCACGCAGGACTTCTCAAATATCTCAAGATGCAGTCAGTAAAAAATATTGCATTTGAGAATGTTATATTTTTAGTAACAAAAATGATTTTTTTAAATTCTTTAAGTTTTCATAAATAACTTTAATTAGCTCTTGTAAACTTTTAAACGAATAAACAAATCGTTTTTACTTTTGAAATAGCGAGTACGGCGTAGCGGATCCCGAGGATTTGTGGACCGCTTTGCAAGATACACTCGACGAATCAACAGTTTCGATTAAGTTCCAGATCCGAGAAGTAATGAACTCGTGGATCAGACAGAATGGATATCCGCTTGTAACGGTGATTTCAGACACTCTTACCAACAGAACGACCATCACGCAAAATTATTTTCAACCGTACGAAAAACTGAATACGCACGAAAATATCATCGACGCGGACAATGCGAACAAAAGGTGGTGGGTTCCGATCAACTTTGCAACTCGTAGCAATCCGAATTTCGCATCAACCTTGGCCACGCACTGGTTATCGCCGAATGTCAAGGAGCTCGTGATCGAAGACATCGATCCGGAAGATTGGATAATAATTAATATTCAGCAAACAGGTAAGATTGCTTGCGAATCTAGCAGTTGCTCGCAGAAGTAAAAAAAAAAAACATCTTCTCGATTATGTTGCAGGTTTCTATCGCGTAAATTACGACACGGCAAACTGGTTGAAAATCGCTGATTATCTGGATTCTGAAAATTACACAAAAATACACGTGCTGAATCGCGCCCAAATAATTAACGACGCGATTTACTTAGTGTTGTCGGACAAGTTGGAGCCGAGACTCTTTATGGAAATCACAAGATACCTGCAACGCGAAACTGATTACATAGCGTGGTATCCGTTATTTGAAATTCTTGAGAGCGCCGGCAAGTATTTCGCTTATAACGGCGCGGGCAAACTGTTTGATGTAAGTTTTATATTTTTTTATAATTAATGAAATTTTACATAAAACATGGATACGCAGTTAATTATTATGATTTTTGTAGCAGTAGACTTTCTGAGACACTTTTTTATGTACAAGATTGTGAACACGTTAAGGAATAATAAAAAAAACTTATATATTGCAGTCGTACGTTTTCGATTCGATGAACAATATTATAGACAGTGTGGGTACGCGAGATCGCTCGAATGACGATTACATCACAAAACTGATACGACACAGGATTCTTAAAAAAGCGTGCGCCTTCGATCATCCTACATGCTTGCGAGAGGCTCATGATCAATTAATCGCGTATTTGGAAAATTCAATGGCGAACAAGTAAATATATATTTTACAGTATATACATAAAGTATATATTTTATATATAAAATAAAACACACACACACTTTTTTCAACATTTTGCTACCATTAGATTTATTTGTTATATGAAAAACTTGTGATTTAATTTATTTGCTGAAAATAAATATTGAGAGAGAGATTTTCTTTTTTTTTTTTTATAATATTTATATAAAATTGTGTTTCAGTTCTCTACCCTCGTACAAGAAGGACTGGATATTTTACAACGGCATAAAGCTTGCAAATGAAACCACGTGGAATAAACTCTTTTACATGTATCAAAATCACTCCGAGCCGCTCGTTTACTGTCTTGGACAATCCAAGAACGCAACTATTATCGAGAAGTTTTTAAATACGACCATAACGGAGGATCCACTAGAACCGAGAGATATCATTCGTGTGCTCTATTCCGTATTAGATGGAGGTTATCCCAATATCGACATTGCGATGGAGTTTGTCATAAATCACTGGGACAAGCTTACAACCATGTAATTGATATCTCATATCAATCTTATATACATCTAATTTTTCAATCTTGATTTAAAAAAATTAATTAAATTTTATTTTAGATTTACGGATAATGTTACTGAGTTGTTATATAATGTGCATTGGAATCTCGTTTCTAGAGAACATATTCAAAAGGTACGCAAATTTGTTTTCCTACATCTTATACATATCAATTTTTTTTTTTAGTTTTTGTTAGTAATTGCTATATATATAATCTCTCTCTTGCTTATATAAATGTTCTAAATAAACTCAAAAAAATTTTTTTCAGGCAAAAGCATTTCTATATAGTCGGAAAATAGAAATCCCGAAGTTCATAAAACTTCAAGAGCAGAATTTACCCATGATAGAATCAGCAATAAACAATATTCGCTCATGGTTAGAACACAGAAGTTCACACTTGCCTGAATAAAAAATACCCTCGTCGCATTAGAGATATCTGTCATCTTTTTTTTTTCGATAATATAAATAAAACCAAAAAGTTATAATCGATTTTATTTATTGTTACTCTTTATGACACAATCATTTTTATCGTCTGTGTTTATCTCGCCACTCATTTCTTTAAACTCCAATAAATCTCAGTGAGTAAATGAAAAACAGAGATGTAATGTTTTTGTTAACGTTTAAGCGTTACAAACAATTTTGCGTGCTCGAACCACGAGCAATCTGAGATACATTATTGATATCAACATTGATTTTTGATAATTTTTTCCACACATGTGTATCTGACAATTCACAATCGTCGGTTAAGATTAGATAATTGCTGAATATTTACGATATACTTTTACAAAAAAAATATTTTGAAACGCAAATAAATAATTAATTTAAATTTATGTATAAAGGTTTTTATTGGCTTATTATTATATTATCTGACACTTTTTTTACATATCTTTTTTTATGAGATACAATATTCTTGATTAAATGGTATAAACAAGGCATTTTATCTTTTCTCTTATATTGGTGAATTTTTTATCAATTTATTAATTTCTCTTATAATATAAGATAGTGTTCCTAATTTGTTTATTTTGTACATATTTATTTTATTCTTTTCATTTATATTCGCTGGTATCGATAATAAACTTGTTACTCTTTCTAATGAGGAAACATTAATGTGACATACATAGTTTTAAATAAAACTTCTAAATGTTTATATTATACGTAAAGTTATATACAATTTATGCTTGTGTACTCGAGAACTTGTACATTTTGTGTTTGTATTAACAAAATATTATATCCTTACTAAAAATTTATAATATAATATTTAAATTAAAACATATTACTATCTATATCATTTTTTTTCTGTAATAACATACATATGGTTCAATTGGTATCATAAAGATTATATCGCTCAAAAGTCAACGAGTATCTATACTGATATCTGATTTATGCAAGTGTTAAATGTCATGGACAATTATTTTTTACATAAATCTATTAATTATTTTTACATAAGTCTATTATTATTGATGTTGATATTGTAAAAAATAACTTGTGTTGAAATATTATAGAAGATTATAATTAGTATGTGTTTATAGATCTTCTAGTATTATAAAGATGTTAATATAAAATTTAATACAAAATCAAATGTATGAATATAAATGTAATTGAGAATGTGTGTGTGTGTGTGTATTGAGGCGCACGTAATTATAATTACATATCGTTTATTTATCAATTATCTTATCAAAAATAAAATATTATACAAGAATATATTATATTATTTTTGTTATCTCAGGAAATATTTGATGAAACAAAATTTTATCGCAAATGATAATATCTAATCTATTATCAGTAAGATTGTTCAAAGCCCAAACAATATTTGTCATAAAATCTTTATTTTTTATTTAAACAAAATGTACGTTTGTAATTGAGCAAAAATGTATATCGATTTGGATTATTTATTTAAGTACATCTATGATTAACACGCCGTTTGCAGTAAACTTGTTGATAATTGTTTAAGTTCTCTGATCTAAAGCTTTTTTTATTTTTATCGCAATTGTTTTCTATCGCAATTAATTTATTGAATCACAATAGCGCATCGTGTTATTTTACGAAAAACAAAATCATAGTTTTTTTTAGAAAGTGATAATATTATTAATCATAAACTTGATAAGATAGTGAGTGATACAGGTCGCAAAATGACGACAACAAAAAGCAAATCGCGATTGAACAATCTGTCATTTTAAAATCTGATTGAAAGCCGTTCGCACGTATCGCATCTTCGGATACAGGCTGTGAAAATTAAATTTCGTTTGTGTGTGTATGTGTGTGGGTGTGACAACATTTGTACACTGACGTTGGTTTAAGTTATACAGAAACGTGATATATAATAATGAAAGTAAATTAGTTGTTTTAAAACTTTTTATCGCGTTATAGAAAACGTGCGCGCGTGCGCGCGCTTATTTTATTGTTAACTGTAGTTGCATACAGAGGTGATTATCAAAAACTAAAGCAATGAGAAAACAATAATTTTCTTTAAATGCAATATTTAACAAAGGTAAGTAAAACCTAGTTTTGCTCTTCAGATCACATTTTATCGCTTCATACGTATCGATAGAAACGTTAAATCCAACATGACATAGTTATCTTAATTGATAACTGCGTGAAGAAATAATCAGTGTTTGCGATTGACTTCTTTGCACAATTTAAATAAAAATTATACGCGATTGCAATAATCTTTCAGATGAAAATGTTCTGGAAATATCTGTTACTCTACACTCTAATATTTTTGTACGGCGGCGCAGCGGACAAATTACATTCTGATGAAGGTAACAGAGTCAGGTTTTTTTTTTTTTCATATTTGTAATAATATATTTACTTAATATTTTTCAAGATACATTTATTTACAAAAAAAAATACAAAACTGCACATATTCAAAAACAGAACTAAGTGTTTCTGATTTTATAAAAATTAGTAGCAAACTAATAACTCTATAATTTTTTCACCCCACTAATGGCTTCATACTGTAAAAGTTTGCATTAGTTATAGAAAAATCGGCAAATATATATTGACAGTTTTTTACATCTTGTAGAAAAAATGTCAATATATATTTGCTGATTTTTCTATAAATTTCTATAATTTTTTCGTAAACCCGTTCTATCGTTTCTCTAGATGCGCTTGAGCAAACTACAGATATATCGCAACAAGATGACACGGATTACAGACTGCCAACGTCTGTCAAGCCTGTCTCATACGACATTATCCTTATAACTCATTTGCCGAACAACTTCGAATTTGACGGGTTTGTGAAAATCAATGTCTTAATAGAGACTGATACGCGAGAAATTACTCTACACGTGGGACAACTTACAATCTCGTATCCCGTGAACGTTGTACATAACAACACGCGCATTGACGGTGTCACGTACAAATACGACAACATCACTGAAAAATACACCCTCAGCATCCCTAAACTTCTTACTAAAGGAGAAAGCCTGATAATCGGTTTTGACTACAAGGGATTTCTTAATGACAACATGATCGGATTTTACAGAAGTTCTTATTACGACGAGAAGACCGGGGAGCTCAAGTGAGTTCAAGTTCGCGTATTTTGTATGTGATTGAAATAATTCGGATTTTTGATTGTTGAAAATTTCACCAGATGGCTGGCCGCGACGCAGTTTCAAACCACTCACGCGAGACACGCTTTTCCGTGTTTCGACGAGCCGAGTTTCAAGGCAACATTTATCATTCGCATCTTGAGAAATGAAAAGTACACTTGTCTCAGCAATATGCCGCTGACCATGACTGTCAGTTCATCACAGTAAGTTCACACGCTAAGCATCAACGATTTTGATTTAAAATGTATTTAATTTTCGTCATTCGTTATTATTTTCTTTTAAGAACGACCGTCTGGGACATCTTCTACGAGAGCGTTCCCATGTCCACTTACTTAGTGGCGTTCGTTATTTCGGAATTTGATTCTCTCAAGAATTCGGAACAGTTTAAAACATGGGCCAGGCCGTCCGTTGTCAGTCAGAGCGAATACGCGTTGACAATCGGCGATCAAGCTGTCAAACTGTTCGAAAATATGTTCCAAGAAGAATACAATCTTCCCAAAATGGACATGGTGGCTGTGCCCGATTTTTCGGCGGGTGCCATGGAAAATTGGGGACTGATTACGTATCGCGAGTCTCGGATGTTGTACGACAAGGAAGAATCGTCGGCGCTGGCGCAACAGAGCGTGGCCTCCGTCGTCGTTCACGAAATCACGCACATGTGGTTCGGAAATCTGGTGACACCCAGCTGGTGGAACTATCTCTGGCTCAGCGAAGCTTTCGCCAGATATTTCCAATACTTCGGGACCGCAGAAGTAAGAGAGAAAGAGTTAAACTTTTTAAATTTTCAAGTGCAACAGTCGAATAAAACGAATTAGTGGTTTAAAACTATATTTGTAAAAATTTCAATTTACAACATATTTCTCTATTCTCTTATTGTTGTCACTTGTGAGCTTAATACTTTTTTTTAAAAATTAAAATTATCGTCCTGAAATAACACTTCAATTCTTAACACCGTCCGCGCGGACGGTGTTAAGAAATTCAAAGAGAGACAAGAGTTTAGATTTGCATTTTCTTGACACGTAGATCGAGGCATCGTGGAACATGGGAGAGCAATTCGTGGTCGAACAACATCAGCCTGTTTTAATAACGGACGGTCTTGAATCTTCACGTCCGATGACTCGCGAGGTTTTTAGTCAGTCGCAAATCGCGGGAATGGGAGACAGCATTACCTATCAAAAAGGAGCCAGTATTGTTCGTATGATGAGACTTACTTTCAATGACTTCGTCTTTCAATCCGCACTAGTCAGCTACATAAAAGACAAGTAAATGTTACAAGAAATTACATAAAAAATACAAATAGATTTTAAACAACTTCCTCACTAAAAAAAATGTGCGCTCAATCTAAGACTTCAGTTTGTTGAGGCGTTATATCGAATCAAGTAAATTTAGTAAAAGAGATTGAAATTTGAAATGGCAGTAATGTGAAAAATTAACAATATATAAATATCATCATTGTAATCAAAAAATTCGTCTGTTTTAAGCAAAATAAAAGGCTTGAGTCATCCGGATGCTTTGTGGAAAGCAATACAAGATCACGTGACGAGCGCAAACTTGAATCAAAAAATATCTGTGAAGGAAATAATGGAGACCTGGACCATGCAAGCCGGATATCCCGTGATATCGGTAACCGTTAAAAACAAAATCATTGATGTCACCCAAGAGCGCTTTCTTCTGAGAAATTTAGACAACACTTTGAAAAATGTGACTTGGTGGATCCCTCTCACCTGGACCACGCAAAACAAACCAAACTTTACCCACACGATCCCACAACAGTGGCTGTCTACCGATAAAATTGCTGAGAAAATTTCCGTGAATGTCACCGACAAAGAATGGGTTATATTCAACATTCAATCATCGGGTTAGCAAAACGCGCTTTTGTCCGCGCAACAACTTATAGAAATTTATATAAAAATCTGACGTCGCAAATAAAAACAAAAAAAAAAAACATTTCGTAAAAATCTCTCATTTGAATATTGCGTTAATATATTGTTGTGTCATTGCAGGTTTTTATCGCGTACAATACGATAGAGATGGATGGAGACGGATTTTCGACGTCTTGAACAGCGACAAGTTCGAAGAAATTCACGTGTTAAACAGAGCCGGTATCGTGGACGATCTGTTAAATCTGGGTAGAGCCGGTTATCAAGATTACGATACGGTTCTGAATGGCATAATGTATCTTGCACGAGAAACGAATTATTTGCCGTTCAAAGCGGCATTCAACGGTTTGGATTATTTGAATAAGAAATTTGCCGGATACACAAATCATTCGTTATTCAAGGTTGGTTTAATTTGCGAGCAAAAATGATTTTTTTTTTTTTTACATGAATTTTTACGACAAAGAATAGACGACGCGCGCACGATAACTTGCGCATCTTTGCGGAAAGCATCTTAGTTAATTGTTTTCGTGATTATTTATTGCTTCTAGAAATACGTCTTATCTCTTATCAGCGGCAGGCGCAAAGAATTGGGATACGAGGACAAGGACAGCGATGATAGACTAACCGTTTTATTACGACGAGAGGTAAATAATTGGGCCTGCTTGAATCTGGAGGACGAGGAATGTATAACGACTTATTTGCACAAATTCAAAAAGTGGAGACAAAATAAAATCCCGTAAGAAACAATTTCTAACTGTTCTATTCTGCCTTTTATTACACACGTATGTGTAATATTTTTATTACAACTGTATTGTACAGAAGACAAAAAGATAGAAACAATTAATTATAAGATAGAAACAATTCAGAAAAAAATTATTATCTAATTTTTTACGATATATAAATTGTTTTTCGTTACTTGTTCAACTTTGGTTTTTGTTCGTTAATCTGTGTCGTCGATTGTTATTAGATTTATCTCTTACGTGAACGTCATATTGTTTAACATTAACTTCGTAGTATCAAACCGAATGAAAGGACCGCAGCGTACTGCGTGGCAATGAGATATGGCACTTCCGATGACTGGGAATTTTTATGGAATAAGTATTACACCTCCAATCATGCGGCTGATCAAACGGTGATCATAAGCGCTCTCGGATGCAGCGAGAACGTCAACATTTTGGAAAAGTGAGAATCTAGAATTTAGTGGCGCAACATTTAACAAACTGAAAACGCAGACGCTTGACCTAGATAAATGCCTGATAATAAATACCTGATGATGATGTTCGAAGTGACGAGTCGGAAACTAGAGATTGAAACTTTTCCGTCGGCTTCTGCAGCTTCGTTCGACTTAAAAAAAAAAAAAACAAAAAAAATTTTTTCTTACTATAATTTAATTTCTTTTTATTCAGATATCTAAAATACGCCATCGCCGGTTACGAAACCAGCCGAATTCGCAAACAAGAAAGCACCAACGTATTCGCTGCCGTTTACAACTCCGGCTTGATCGGTGCCGAGTACGTACTCGATTTCGTCGAGAAATATCACGAAGAGATGGAGAAATAGTAAGTTGTCCGTATTAATTATTAAATATAACAATTGCAACACACGGATAATTTAATAATAATACAATAATTTAAATTTATCGATTTAATATATTCATATTTTATTTATTTTATGTAATTTGTATCATAATTTTGAAACAAAATCATTTGTGAATTACTTGGTTAGCTACGGAGGACAGAGTACGATAGCCAGCATCCTCAACGGGGCATCGCAGCGTTTCTCCACGTCCAGATTGGTAGACAGATTTGAAAGCTTCATAAAGAATCACGAAACTAAATTAGCGTCGATAAAAAAATCTCTAGAGTCCTCTCTGCGGATCGCCAAGTACGAGTTGCGGTGGTTTAACGACACGTTGAAATCTATTGTTCCATCGCTGCGTGATCTTACCAATGACAAATCCAATTATCGCCAACTCGAGAATATAAAACCCACAAAATACGAGATTTACATCAAACCTAATCTCGAGGTGGAAAATTTCACGTTCAACGGAAACGTGACGATCGAGGCTGACGTTGAATCTCCGACGTCGCAGATCGTTCTGCACTCGGTTAATATCACGCACAATTCGCTGACCTTAATGGCGAACAACAAAATACTGAAAGATTTTAAGGAGAATACAACCATGAGCAAATACGACTTCTTCATAATCGATCTCGCACAGGAATTGGCCGCTAATACGAAACTGACTATCAAAATCGAATACACGGGCTATATGAATCCGCCGGAGCTTCGCGGCTTCTACAAGAGCTCGTACACAGATGAAAACCAGAGGTAACGTTACATATACATCCGCTCAAAAACAATGTAACATTTTTGTCTCTTTCTCAAATGTTCTCAAAGAGAGAAAAAATTTTTTTTATATCTTACCATTTCTTTTACTGAAAATTTTATTTCTTTCGATAATTGACGGTATCTCTCATATATTATGCCTTAGAACTAGATGGCTCGCGGCCACGCACTTGGAACCCGTCGGGGCGAGAAGAATGTTCCCTTGCTTCGACGAACCCGGACTGAAAGCGAAATTCACTCTTCACGTTATTGTACCGCCAGGTTACAGCGCTTACAGCAACATGGAGCGAAACACAAAACTGTAAGCGAATAAAATCAGAATTTTATTTGTTTCTTTTAGTTTTCTGTCGTGTTTTGTTTTCAGAGAGTCGCCAAAAAAAAAAGTGATTCTTTTTCGATATTTCGTGATTTTTTTCCAAACACGTAAAATTTGTTTTCTCATCGTGTTTTACTTAAACTACCGCTGTACAGATACGCTTTCTGATTGATTGTTTTTGCAGCAACAACAATTCCGTGTACAGCTTCCACGAGTCGGTGAAAATGTCGACGTATTTGGTGGCGGTTATCATTTCCGATTTCAAGATTGCGAGTAACATTACGAAAGGTAGGGAATATGGAGTGCTCGCACGGCCCAACGCCATTGATCAATCGTCTTACGCTCTGTCCGTGATGTCGCCGCTCGTTAATTTCTTCGAAACAACGTTCGGCCAACCGTATCCAATCTCGAAGCTGCACATGGCCGCGCTACCGGATTTCCCGTCGGGCGCGGGAGAAAATTGGGGATTGTTAACGTACAGAGAATCGAATTTGTTGTTCGACGAAGATCATTCGTCGATTATGAGCAACCAAACCATCACAAACGTGATCGCCCATGAAATTTCCCATCAATGGTTCGGTAATCTGGTTACACCCACGTGGTGGGATTATCTGTGGTTGAACGAAGGATTTGCCAGATACTTCGAGTATCACGCTCCCGCCCGGGTACGTAATTGAGAAATTACTTTATCAATGTGACATTGGATTTTTTTTAAGCGCGACATTGACTCTTCTCGTTTTACAAATAAATATATCTTTTTTTTATATAAAAAAATAAGAGGATAATATAAAAAATATAATGTAAAGTTGTTGAAAACGCTTTCCTATCTTTTTTTTTTTTTGTATATACGAGTAATATTTTTCAATCTGTTTTATATCTATATTTTGCAGTAACAATTAGAAATGTTTTACAACGAAAACATGATTTTTGCGTAATAAAAATGTTGTAACACATCTGATACGTGAGAAGAAAACATTGATTTGCTCGATTACTTTTTAGGCGTTGAACAATTCAGTAGCGGAATCGCAATTCGTTGTGAACGTATTACATTCCGCGTTGGGAGCGGACAGTTCGACGTCCGCGCATCCATTGAATCACCATGTGAACAGTCCCGCCGAAATTCGAAGTAAATTCGACACGATTACTTACGCCAAAGGTGCCAGTATATTGCGAATGATGGAAAAAACATACGGAACGGAAGTGCTGTACGAGGCGTTCAGATATTATCTCGAGAAAGGGTACTTTTTGATAACAATAATCTTTTTCTTTTAGACTGCAAGTATTTTTTTTTATTTCACAGCTGGATAGATTGTTTGATTTTAGTCACCGGTTGTGTCGAGCGCGTTAATCGGGTCGGTGATTTTTTAATATAAATATATAGATGCACGTATATATATATATATATATATTTTTTTTTTTTTTTTTCAAAATAGTGCACAGATTGGCGCACGCTCTGAGAGAAAGAGAGAAGTTCGATTACAAAATCTCTAAAAAGTGATTAGTTTTTACATTCTATCCTAGTGCGACTAATTAGTTCAAATTTTCGTAATTTACAAATTTTGTAAATGACGTGAGAAATGTAATAATAAAAACCTGATGTGGAAGAACGCAAACGAATAATACGTAAAATTGTAGAAAGTACAATTCCGTCACGCCGAAGGATTTATACGAGGCGTTGCAAGCGCAAGTGAAGGACAGGCACGATGTCACGGCCTATTGGGACAAATGGACCACTCAAGCCGGCTATCCCGTTGTTCAAGTCCAGGTCACGGTGTTTAACAATATGACTAACATATCTTTGACACAAGAACGTTTTTATCTCAAGAAACCCGAGAACAATTTTGACAATGATTCCGATGTATGGACCATTCCGATCACGTGGGTGCTTTCCGATCAATTGGATTACGCTGACACCACGCCGAAGTTGTGGTTGACAACAAAATCGCTGACGTATAATATACCAGGCACATTTATGCTACTCAACAACAGGCAATCGGGTAATTAGAAAACAACAAAAATTTGGAAATTAAGATTCTAAAATGTGCGCGTCACCTTGCGCTCGCCATTTCGAGAATTCGCGTAAGCGCGAACGTTTGTGTGTTTTTTTTTAGGATATTACCGCGTGAATTACGAGCACTATTACTGGCAAACTCTGATCAACCGTCTCAAGAGAGATTACAACACTATCCACGAGATCAATCGCGCGGCGTTAATTGATGATCTTTTTAATCTTGCAAGAGCAGGCGATGTTGATTACTCATACGTTATATCAGCTACAGAGTACTTAAGACAAGGAGAGGACACCGATTACCTTCCGTGGCTCGCATTCTATAACAATCTTCCTTATTTGAACGATCGTTTTCGGGGAGGCGTGGTGGAAAATCTGTACAAGGTAGATGGTTTTCTTATTGCTCTCGAAAAAAACCGATATTTCTCAGCTACAATTTTATTATACTATGTTTTTTTTTTTTTTTTTTGTTTTTCTTTAAGTTACGACGCTCTTTAATCGCTCTTTTATTTTACAATTTGTATTTACTCTAACGCTCTTTCAAGAAAAAGTAACAAACAATTACGTATCAGACCAGAAAATATTACTTAAAAACTATGTGAAAAATGTTTATATTTTTCAGAACTATATAGCATCGGTTATCGAACCGCTTTACGATCAAATGGACTTCGATTATAAGAAAAAGAAGAACAACAAAGAAAATTTGTTAAAAATACACACCTTCAAATGGGCCTGCGAGTTCGATGTAGCAGACTGCAAATACAGAGCTCTGAGATATTTCAAGGATCAGTATAGGAGGAACATACCGTAAGTTTTGTTTCAAAATTAATACACAAGTTCTATGTTTCTGTTTAGCACAAGATTTGCGCAAAGTGCGCGTTGCGAAATCCCTGATGCTGATTATGATAGTCGTGAAAAATTTACAAAACTATAACACACAGATTTACAACACGAAACACTATTAGATGTGATTTCAAATTGTCTGATTGTTTTTTCCTAAAGAGTACCACCAAATTATCGCAGCGTCGTTTATTGCACGGCAATGAAGATGGACGTTACAAACACCACTTTCACGCTGCTATGGAAGGAATATTTAAAAAGCAATGTCGTCTCAGACAAACTTGTGATTCTTAGTTCGCTGGCGTGTTCACAAGATAGACAAATTTTAGAAAAGTGAGTCGCTATACAAAAGCAACAAGTTTTCCTCGTCTATTACGTAGACGCTCGCTTTTGCAAATGCTTTTGACATTCGGTAATACAACTTATTAAGTTTATATGTGTGTGTGTGTGTTTAAATCACAAGGTTGTTACTGGACGCGATCAAAGAGGATCATATACGCTATCAGGACAACGCGAAGGTATTCTCGAGCGTTTACGGTGCGAGTTCAGTTGGCGTTGAGGCCGTCATAAATACAATTCGAAATCACTACGATCTCATGCTGCGTCAAAAGTACGTAATCCCATTTTCAATAATACCGATGAAAAATCTAAGCGCGCAACATTTTTATGCATCTGTGTACACAACGTGAAATTTTGTTTTTCGACAGCTACAACGATTACAAGAAAATCGCGACAATAGTAAATAATCTAGCGAGCAAAGTATCGACCGACAATCTCTACAGTCAGGTAGTTTTTCATTTTGGTTGATTTTTAAGATCAAAAGACAACTTTTGAGAGCAAATTTCTGTTTATAGAATTTCGTTAATCAATCGATATCCGTTCAAACGAAATCTTTGACTTCCAGTATCAAGACTTACTCGACTGGCTGGTGGAGAATAAACCGGAGTTCCTGAAACATGTCAGATCCTATATAAAGAAAGCGAATTATGAAAGAGAATGGTATACTAAAAACGGACCGATAATTTACGGAGAACTGGATCGACGAACAAATCCAAATCTCTGGACGTATCGCTTGTCGGACACACTTTATCCGGAATGGTACAACTTGAGCATAAAACCTAACATCGCGAACGGAACCTTCCAGGGAAGCGTGAAAATATGCATGACACCTAAGAACAAGATAGAGACTGAACCGTACCTACTTCTTAATGCTCATAAAAATATTCGTATCAAACAAATACGAGTCTACACTAGTTGCGAGCCGGGATCTCCGATTAATCCGATAACTGGTTGGGCTAAAACTTCCGAACATGAAATAATAAAGATATTTGTGGAACAGTTTATATCCGGGGAAAGGATAAGCTTGGAAATCGATTACACTGGAATTATTCGCGACGACATGAAAGGATTATATCGCAGTTCCTATTTCGACAAGTCGGGAAAGCAACAGTGAGTTGTGTGTGACGTTATATTTATTTATTTATTATTTATTATCTAGTTATTTATTTAGCAAGAACGTAGGCGTGAAATCGACGACGTGACATTATTGTGACAAAAATGTTTGATTTGTTAAAGAACGTGACTTCGCGCGACTGCATATTTCTCAATTAATCAAATCGAACTTTCAACTGTTGTTGACTTCTGTGTCGATCTTTACAGATGGTTATTCGCGACGCATTTCCAGCCTACGTACGCAAGACGAGTATTCCCGTGTTTCGACGAGCCGAGATTTAAATCGCTATTCACAATTAACATTAGAAGACCGCGCGACTACATCACGCTAAGCAACATGCCAGCGTTGGAACGTAAATTGAACGAAGAGTAAGTGTGTGGACAGAAATTTTATATATTTTGAATTACCACCGCGTTTACACGCACGCGCTTTTACAATCATCAGAAATTGCGTAGAGACCTGATGCTCGCGCGTACTCGGTCTTTATTTCGGCGATTTTGGAGCTACTCGAAGATTCTGTGCCAGCTTCGAAAATTTCAAAGTCGAAAAAAAAACCGTTTCGCAGAGGCCGAATATCGATTTAAAACCTCCCTGTCAAGGAATTGTAGAGCTCTGATGCTCGCGCGCACAGAACTGTCTTTAGAATTTTCATTCTTTTCTGACTTAAGAACAAAATTAACTTCGTTTGTACGTTTTTAATTGTTGCCAGAGACTACGTATGGGACGTATTCGAAGAAACAAAGGAAAATGCGAGGATGCCAACGTATCTGGTGGCATTTGTGATCTCCAAATTCACTTCTACGGATACCGACAAGAGAGTCAGAGTAGTGAGTAGACCTGAATTCAAGGAGTACGTCAATTACGCTCAAGAGATCGGCACGAAGCTTCTTAACTCGTTGGAAATTTACTCACTTGTCGAATATCCTCTGAAAAAACTAGATCTAGTTGGAATTCCAGATTTCGCTATGGGCGCGATGGAGAACTGGGGCCTAGCTACCTTCCGGTAATGTATTCTTTTTCAGTTAAGAGAATTTCAGAATCACGTCGCTTTAAATTAAAGAATTGCTCTCGTTACTTTTTTTTTTTTCATTAATTTTGTAAAAATTTTCTTATGTAAATTACTTGTGTCAACATATCGTACGATCTCTTTAACAGCGAACATTTGCTTTTCCACGACGAAAACCAAGTTTCAGCCTCTTCCGAAATCTCCATAATGACTACAATAGCGCACGAACTTTCTCACATGTGGTTCGGGAATTTGGTTACTTGCGAATGGTGGGAATACATTTGGCTTAACGAAGGTCTCGCGCAATACATGCAATGGCACATTTTTGACTTGGTACGCAACAACTGTGATATTTAATTGACGAGGGTCATTTTGCAACTTTCAATAACAATATAATAATTGTATCGCGCTTATTTTCAATCCACTTTCATTAGGAACTTGTGCAAATATCCGATAATTTAACTTTCTCTCTCTCTCTCTCTATTTGTTAATTCATCTTTCTCAAGTGTATTATTTAAAAAACTGAAAATATATAATTTTTAAATTAATTATAAAAAATTACAACCTATATACAGGATTTTTGACACAGTCGAAGATAATGAATATTAATAAATATCAATTAATTAACAACTTAATCAATATTGCAAATTTTGCAAATTGGTTCATGACTTTTCTGTTCAGATTCTGATCTAATCTACTTTCACACTTCCGCTGTGTCAAAAAGCCAGTTTCGGACACCCCGTATATAATCTGTATATAAACGAAATAATAAATAGCAAATATGTGTATAACGACGAGACATAAAGTGTTCTTCGCGGAATCATTTTAGATACACAAAACTCACAAATATTCGGAACAATTCGTGGTTTACGAGGTACAGTCCGCTCTGCAGAAAGACACCTACGCCACGCATGCGATGACAAACGCCGTTACAACACCTAAAGAAATCGACAATATTTTCGACTATGTGACTTATGGAAAATGTACGTGTTGATCAGAGAGATCTCTGCTGAATGCGCATATATGCGTTTCTCTTAAAATTCAGTTTGCACTTTTTAACATTTTAGCCGCGTCTGTCCTACGGATGATATTCGAAACACTCGCTCCTAAAATCTCTGGCACAGGATTTATGCTCCACAATTATTTAATCAATCAGATGAGAAACAACGGTTTAGCGAGACCTTCGGATTTGTGGAAAGTGTTGGATTTGTATTACGGACCGATAGAAATTAAAAACAGACGCGTAAGCGTCGAGGAGGTAATGAACACTTGGACCAATCAAATTGGATATCCCATCGTACAAGTTGAACGCGTTGGCTTCGTCGTAAAATTGCGTCAGGTAACATACAAGTATATGTTGCGATAATGGCAATAATTTATAACACGAAACACAAATTTGCGTATTATATCGCGTATCACCGACTTCAAAATTTTCAATTTAATCGAATATATATATATATATATTATGTCGTAGATACGCTTCAAATCACGCTTTTCTTTAGTTCCCTTTTACTGGATACCAATTACTATTTATCTTCCTCAAAACGCTGATTACCTCATTCCGAGAAATAAACTATGGCTAGGACCGGAACCCGAGTCCGCTCACATCGGTACCGTGAACGACGTGTTCATCGTGAATTATCAGCAAGTCGGATTCTACCGCGTCATGTACGATCCCGATTCTTGGGCTAATTTGATCAACGAATTGAACAGCACGAGCTTCGAGTCGATTCACGTTTCGAGTCGCGCTCAAATTATCGACGATCTCTTTTCGGTGACTCGCATTATATTGCACACCTTCACATCCTACGAGACAGTGATGAACGCAACAACGTATTTGAAACGAGAAACTCATCATTTGCCATGGAAAGCGTTCTTTAACGGCATGTCCCATGTCTACGAGAGATTCGAAGGCAAACGATACCAGAATACTCTTAGACGTTACATTTTGACGTTAATGTTCGATTTATACGTCAAATTAGGCTTTTACGATCGAGCCGACGACGATCATCTAACGAAATTAAACAGAGAGTTGATTCTTCAGTGGGCCTGCAAACTCGATAATCAGGATTGTGTCCAACAGTCCGTGCGGATGTTCAATTCTTGGATTATCGAGAACAAAAGGTAATTAAGAAAATCATTGAAACCAAAACACAGTTTCGAATTTTTACATGGACACCTCGTTTCGAGAAAATAATTATATTATACAAATATAATTAAATTATATTATAAATATCATTAACATTGAGTTTTGTCAAGATAAATCTATTGACACATTTTTAATGTTAAAATATATTGTTGCTTTATATACGCGAAATTTTGACAAAAAAGAGAGAGTTTCTCCCAATCGTTTTCTTCAACAGCGTTCCACCTAACGCGCGACAAGCTGTTTATTGCACCGCAATAAGAAAATCAAACTCGACTGATGAGTGGTACCGATTGTGGGACAGATACACACAAACGAAATACCCGCCGGAGAAGAAGATCATGATCAACGCGCTCGGATGCTCGATGAAGGAAACGGTGCTCCACACGTAAGCTCTATAATTTGAGAATATATGCATACAATCAATTTGCTTTTATGTTATACTTTTGAATAACTCGACGGGTTCTCGAACAATTTGCCATAGCTACCTGGAAACAGCGATCGAGAATCCCTTCGTCATTCGCAAACAAGACGCCAGGGCGGTATTTACTTCCGTATACAGCGCAAGTCAACTGGGAGTTAATGTAACGCTCGATTTCTTGATAAACAACTTTCAAAAAGTCTCCGCTTTGTAAGTGTCACTAAAGCGCACTGATAAGATAAAAAAAATTCTCACAGAAACATCCGCAGATAATTTTTTGTTTCTTTTTTTGACAGTTTCGGTATGTCCAATGTTCTAACTTTGTTCCAAGAAGTAGCATCGCACATAACGACCAAGGATCAATATGACAAGGTGTGCGTTGTATTTAAAATATACATATTTATATAAATTTTATTGAGAGAACTGAAAAAGAAATTTTAGAAGTAAAATAAAAAAAAGGGAAAGTAAAATTACTGTTTCTCTTTCAGTTAAGGTCCGTCGAAGGCATACAAGGCATACAACCCGCTCTTGAAGTTGCGGAAGAAAACTTGGATTGGTACCTTAATAGAGAAGGTTACTATATTGAAAGATGGTTAGAAAAGTATTTTGTCACGCCAAAGAATAATGAAGAAGATGATGATGATGATAGACGTGGCAATGTTTCTGTAAGAACAGAATCAATCAGTGTTATTTTCACAATTTTTGTTACTCTGATATCGTACTTTTTCGTTACTTTGATATTGTACTAAGCTAAACGAAAACATCCGACATTGATCATCCTGCGGAAGATAATATACATATATCAAAAACTTTTATTTTTGTAATTTATATAAGAATGTAGTGTCTCTCTCTCTCTCTCTCTCTCTTTATATTCCCGATTTGCGTTTGTGAACAAAAATTGAAAACAACGAAGATGTATCTTTTTTTGCTTGTTTATTGAAAAATACAGTAACACACGTGATAAAATCTATACAAAGTGACTCAGTTTTTTTTTTTGTTAATTCTGTTAATTAGTTTTCAACGTTTTTCACACAAAAAGCAATATAATAGTGTATTCTTTTTTGTTTTTCGATTATATTTTTGTTTGTTGTCTCTGTTATATAACACGTACATGTAACACGTAATAATACACTATATGTGTGTTGTATATATAATATACATATAATATGTAATAAAATACATGCATTCACGTCCGCACACTGCGAATCTTCATATTGAGTAATTAAACGCGTTTCGTCGCACGTAAATTTTATATATTTATCAACGTTCGCTGCGTGTTAGGTTCGCAACGTATCGAAACTGGAAGATTCTTTGAGAATCTGCGTAAGTACATACATAAGGTGGTATATTAACTCATGCTACATAGACTTTTTTAATTTCTTAATAAACTCTTTTTAATACATGTACATATATATATATGTATATATATATATATATATATATATATATTTGCAATCATACAAACCTTCTTATTGTCTTCATATGCGTGAACAAGTAAATCTCTAATTGATTTTAATGTGCATCGTATATTAAACGTTTCAACATTCTGATTTTGTTAACGGGAGTTATAATGAGTATCGTCAATTGCTTATTTTTGATTTAATAGAATTAGATTGTTAAAATAATGTTGTGTATGTATGTGTACATGTACATATATATATATAACGTATAGTTTATATATTGTTTATATATATACATACACATAGAGTATGTGTTTTGCTATTTTGTTTACAAACATGTGTATCCTCTGATGTGAGCGACTTGACTCGTCATTTAATTATCTCACGTTATCTTACACAGCGGATGTGTTATAACATTTTTTTAAATAACGAAATAAACGAGGAATTGCCTCAGAGGTTCAGACTTGGTATATCCAGATATGAAGATTATGAAGAAAAAGGGCTTTGCTGAACTTATATCCAGGTTGATTTGCAAATGATCCAAACAAAACAAATTTATATGTTTTACAAACATTTTTTTTAATTGCAATTGAGTTCGTTCATATCCGACACACACAAACCAAATGCTTCACTAATTATTACGAATATGTATATACTGCGAGAACGAGGAATGTTTCAATAAATTAGCTATCGTCTTATTAATCCAATAAACGTACACTAATTTTTATCCCAAACGTGAGATTTTCTGCGTTTCTTCGTCGAGATACGCACAATAAAACTTGTTTCAGACTTCTAGAGTGTAATAATAAAAAATAATCGTGACTCTCCCCCTTTCTCGAGAATCCACGACAAAGATCTGTGTCGACGAGATTTATAAGAACGTTTTTTTTTTTTTTTTCGCTCTTCTCTCCCGCTCTTAAAACAACGTAATTAATCTCTCGCACACATTTGGCGCGGAGTGTGATTTAAAAATTATAAAACACCGAAAAAAATCTTCCCACGAGACGCGGCAGTCCCGTCACAAATATCATGTGTGTGATATTTACATCAGATACGTACAAAAACGCGCGAAAATAGATTATTTGAAAATAATCTATTTCGCAATTACGTTTTCCCGCGTCGTCTGCAACACGAACTTAGATTTGTTGCGACAAATTCGGGCGAGAAAATCAATTTTTTCACGCGCGCGGTATCTCGTTTCGGGAAAACGTCGTTATCTCAAGAAATTGAATTAACGTGGAAGACCGACTATATATAATTTTCTGCCAACGTCTGTCATTACGCGGTGTTTCTCTCCAACCAGTCGCGAATCGTCGCGTGATTGCTGTCAATCCATCGTACGTTGGCTTCCGCTTGTTCCAGCGCCTGCTGTATGGTTCGCCTCGCGCTGCCGAACTCGTTCACGTGTTCCTTCGCGAATTCCAACAGCTGGAAAAAACAAAAAAAAAAAGAACAGAGACATAGACGTCGCGAACAAGTGGAAAAAACAAAACACAATGACGTATGTCGCTTCTCGAGTGTTCAACTTACGTCTTTGTATTCGTATCTCGTACTTATGCCTCTGGTTGACGACTTGACGATGTTAGTGATGATCAGTAACGACGTTCCAAAGCTGAAATTTGACGGAGAATCTCATGTTGAGATCGGCGTTCACAAATTGACATTCCCCGATCCGAGAAATCGAATTATATAGCGATCACTTGTATTCAATGCACTTACTACTCTTTGAGTCGCGCCCATTTGTTTCTGAAGTAATCGAACGCGAGCGGCTGACCGATGGGATTGCTGGCGACCGACGCGAAGACTCGATTCACGTCCTGTTTTCTGATACCCGAATTTTTCGTCAGCGCCCAATCCAAGTATCGATTGAGCAGCCAGATTTCCCTCGTGCAGCCCAACGCTTGCAAAAGCAGATCCTTCTCCGAGCCCACGTTGGTGGCTCGATATCGCTCCCAGGCGAAGTCCCATTCGGTCTGTCCGCCCACCCGAATGGCCGTGCAGTAAACGACACCCTTCAAGTTCGGCGAGATCCTGAAACGTTTTTTTTTTTTTTTTCGTACAAAAACGTACACACGCGTGTGTGACTTTTTTCCATTAATTATTTTTCGAGTAGAGAAGAATTTGTGAAACGATCAATATCGCGACACGTGTCGACGCGAGCGAAGTACGTAACTTGATCGCGTCGAACAAGGTCGTTCATAAATAATTCAGAAAGCGATTGATTATTACAAATCTGATCTTATTTCGACGTGGCCGTCACTTACGGATTGTTGAGATCCGGATTGGGAGTGCGACGCCAATTGTTGAATTGTTGAACGGCGTTGGTGACGCAGTCCTCGTGACCGAACATGCACGCCCAATTCAGAACGTTAATTCGAGTGAAGACCTTCAGCTGGGGATCTTTCATTTTGTCGACGAAGCCGACTTGCTTGTACACGTTGTCCAACAGTTTCAACACGTACACCTGGGAGAAATATTAGTAGATTGCGTGTTACATTGTTATAATCCGCTCGTTCTCACGAGGATTGCATCACATCGCATCATCACGTGCCAGCTAATTAACTTTTGTGTAAATTTTGTATCACGTGCGCGCACCGCGACAGAATGTAATTTACATTATTACGTGTTTATTATTCATATTAACTTACTCGAATCGTAGCATGTAAGAAACAAGGCAATTGTCGCATAATTTTGAAAATAATACCCGGTAAAAAATTTTTCACCACACACACACATATATACTTATATGACACAAATTAAAATAATTATATCTAATTATGCAAATTTATATGTGCCGAATATATGTCCATACAATTTTATACACGGAGAATTTTTTTTTAAGAGAATGGCTTCAGAGATATTCCATATCAAATTAGAAAATAACTCTATTAGTATCGTGTTAGATACAAAAAATTATATAAAACTATATTTTTACTATATTTTTAAAAAAGTTTTGATATATATAATCATATATACTTATACACAAATTAAAATTATTATATCTAATTATGCAAATTTATATATATATATATATATATATACCGAATATGTCCATACAATTTTATACATAAAAAATGTTTTACCGGGTATTCAATAAGACTAGAAAAAAAAACAGAATTGTATACCAATTATATTAAAATTACGAAAAAGGTTTCGAAATTTTTGAAATAAATGTATTGTTTGACCAACCCTAAATTTGTCGTAACCCTGCTTCTTGAGCAGCATATCGTTGAGATAGTTGAAGGCGTTGAGAGCCGCTTTCCAGGGCAAGTATTCGATTTCATGAGCCAAGTAAGATGTGACGTCGAAAGCGATGGTGTAGTCCAGCTTGCCAGCTCTGGCGAAATTGAGAGCGTCGTCGATCAATTGCGCACGATTTATCGTCGAGATGTCTTTGAAATTCTGCTTATTCAATTGCTTGATTATCATCTGCCAGTTTGTTCTGTCGTAATTTACTCTGTAGTAACCTATCGAATAAATAAATATATTATAGAAAAAAAATACGTTTAAGTTTAAATACTGATAATATGAGAGAGAGAGAGAGAGAGAGAAAGAGAATGTTCACAATTAAAAGTAATTTAACTTTAATCGGCACTTAAACCGATTTCCAAACAAATATACTTCCATGTCGCGCGAAAAGAAATAAAATGGATTAAAAAAAAAAAAAAAAGTAAAAACCGCAATGTCATTTCTATCAAAAACTAGTCTAGCGATGTGATTACCGGTTTCTTGCACGTTGAAAATCACCCACTGAGACGAGTTTACGTCCAAATCGTTTAGGGTGATCGAGCGTTCCGCTTTCATCCATTTCATGGGTCGGGTGTTATTAAAGTTTAATTGCTTCTCGCTTGTGTAAGTAATGGGTATCCACCATAATGGCTCGAACGGCGATGTGGTGACCACCGTGCCGCCACTATGAAGCAGGAAGCGTTCCTACGTGGAATAATTGATGCGTGTAATGCGGTTATAATGATGCTTAAAACTTGAGATTGCAAATTATTTCTTAGTTGAAACACTTCTTTGCGGCAACGTTTTACACGTTGTAAAAGCGTTATTAAAATAAAAGAACAACGTAAGCAGCGAACGCGCGTAAAGTCAGACGGTGTGCGCCGCTTATTACTTGTTCCTCAATTTTTTTTTGTTTTAATCGCCAACATACCTGCGTTAACGTTACGCTATTGGCGTTGTAATTTCGCGTGACCGTGACTACGGGAAAGCCAGTTTGCAGAGTCCAAGTGTCCATGATCTGTTTGACGTTTACGCTCGGGTCGAGTATCTTGTCTTTGTGAGCTTGTTTGGTCAAAGCGTGCCACAGATCGTTTTGCTCGGCACTTTGGTAAGCTCTGGCGATTATACGGAAGTAGTCAGTTTTGAAATGCCGATCTCGTCGATTTTTTTTTATATTCTTACATCGTTATAGAAAGAAAATACGCGCGGTAATTGTTGCGCGCATCTCGCAAGAGATTGAAACAATGAAAGTTACGTGTTGCTCAATTTTCACTCACTTTTCGTTCAAATAATTCGTCAAACCTTGCTTGAAAACCTCCGTCGTGAGAAAGTGGTCCATCATTCTTATAATAGACGCGCCTGAACAATTTTAGTAAAAATGATTATCAATATTCGTTCTAGTGTATTTTACGTAAAAGAGTCGTCGAATACCTTTCGAGTAAGAGATCGAGTCGAAAATTTCACTGATCTCATCGGGATGACCGACTTCAATGGATATGGGATGAGACGACTCAAGGGCGTCCGCGCCGAACACATTTTGAAGATCATGGACGACAAATTGTTCCAGAACTTTCCACTCAGGTTCTACCTGAATGATTTTACGTTAAAATTTTTATGATGAGAGATGCAAAAAATAGCGAAATAAAAACGACGTATTTTGTATGCGTCGCGTCTCGTCAACCATTTCTCGATGATTTTGAGCAAAGTCGACGCGTTAATTATCGCTTGAACGGCTCACCGAGTCCATGCCGATGTGTTCGAGATAACTGGCGAAACCTTCGTTCAGCCAAAGGTCCGTCCACCAACTCGGAGTCACTAGGTTTCCGAACCATTGATGCGCGAGCTCGTGAGCCACCACGGTGGCCACTCGCTGCTTGCTGCTGCTGGTGGATACGCCTTCTTGGTACAACATCGCCGTCTCCCTAAACCATCGGGAAATTATTTTTATTTGACGATAAAAAAAATTCCAAGTCAACCTTATCGGATATAAAGCAAATATCGCAAATTTTGCCGATATATTCTTACCTATAAGTTATCAAGCCCCAATTTTCCATAGCGCCAGCAGCGAAATCGGGTATCGCGACCATATCCATCTTCGGCAACGGGAACTTGATCTTGAAGTAATCCTCGTAATACCTGAGTATCCTCGGGCCGATGTTCAAGCTGTAGTGCGACTGATTAATGGCGTCGTGGCGCGCCCAGACTTTCAAGTTGCCGTCCTCCGATGTCAAAAAGTCCAGGTCGGAAACTATGAAGGCCACCAGATACGTGGACATCGGTACCGAACGCTCGTAATGATCCCACACGTACGTGTGTATGCCGGGGCTGAGTAAAAGCGAGAGTATCGTACGTAAAAGTGTTGTTTTAAAAATTATTTAATTACGTGAATAATAATTGACAATTATGTTAATAATACAACGCAAACAATAATAATTATGTAAATAATAATAACTTTCATGTAAATCGGCTCCCTCAAAGTTAACAAACAGCCTTTCACGTGAACCTAAATATAATTAGAGAAGAGATAATTAGGGAACAGATTATAATTTATCCACAAATAAATGAAAATCAACAGCAGAAATAATGTACTTATTTTTTTTTTTTTTCAATATAAATCTTCGTGTTAAATCAGTTAATAAACTTTTACACGAAGAAAAAATTAGGGAACGGACAATTTATCTGCAATAAAAATCAACAGCGGAACTTTCGCGTATTTTTTTTTTCCTTACAATAATACGGGAAACGCAAAAAAAAAAAAAAAAAACCAGGATTACTCACACTGCCGTAGGCTCTCCCCTTCTGGGCATGTTTGACATAGACGTCATATTTCTGGGACGCGCGATGTTGATCTGGAATCTGGCTTTCAGTGCGGGCTCGTCGAAGCACGGAAAGGCACGACGGGCGTCCGTCGCTTGAAACTGAGTCGACGCGATCCATCTATAATGCAAAAGACCGAGATATATTCTTTGACGAACAGCACCGACATGTGAGAGTTCCTTTCTGTGCTCGAGCTTTGTGCGTCATCCAAACACGCGAACCGCAAAGCGAGAGCGAGAAAGAGTAGAAGGAATTATTCACGGAATAATCACTCCGGCTACGACTTCAATCGAGATACGCCGACGAGACGCGGCGGCGGTGTCAATTTAAAAGAGACAATGGTAATTAAAAAAAACGCGCGATTATGGAAACCCCCCTCGAGAGGGGGGAGTTTAATTTCAGATTGAAATTTCTCACGCCGGTGTAATTTTCCTTGAAATTTCACTGGCGTTTACCTCGTCTCGGTCCCGACCATGTACGAACTCCTGTAGAAACCTTGCATGTAATCGTTGAGAGTGCCAATGAATTTAAGATGCAGCACGTACTGCTTGCCGCTCTTCAACGTGCTCGATGTTTTAATCACGTGAAATTCTCGCTCGGTGTCGTTCCTCTGCTCCGCGATACCGATTGATTTGGTCTTATTGCTGCCGGCCAAGATTTCCCCGATGTTCGTGGAACCCTCGTCGATCTTCAGATCGACGGCGTGCAGCGTGACATTGCTCGTGTCCGTCGTCACGTTCATCAAAATCTTCACCTGAACAAAATCGACTACGATATTTTCATTTTCTCTATTGCGAGTTTTCTTTTGTTTTTTTTTTAAAGAAAAACATGCCGATAACAGGTTCAAGATAAGTATCTGGCTCGCATATCTAAGTACACACACACAAAGTTTTCCAACTGAGCGCATTAGTATGCTCGAGAACACTTGGAGGTTTCAAGCGTTTCTGCAAAAATTCAAGAGAGTTTTCAAAAGTAAACCAGTTTTTTTTTTGTTTGCTCCAAAAAAAAATCCAGGCCATGCGTTTGAAGAGCATGCATTCTCACCCCGCGGTGTAAGAACGTTTTTCGGGGGAACTCTCAAAACAGTTCCGGAAGAAAGTGAGGAGAACGAAACTTGGAAAGAGGTAAGATCGGAATCATGAGATCGTGCGGTTTCGTTTCTATTTTTCCTGTGAATCCGACGATATGTAAAAGTGAACGTTGCGCCTTCGCAATTAGCTTACGTGCAAAATTGTTTAATCGAAAAGAGTGACTCACAGAATTGTTTCTCTCTCTCTCTCTCGTTATGCTTTTGTTATAATTGACGCGTCTAATGACAGCTAAGAACCAGTTCTCTTAGTCGATAATTCGAAATCGTGAAGTAATCTCATGATGTCTCGAGACAGGAATAAACGTTGACTTAACAGAGTGTCTACAGTAATAAAAAAAAAAGTGATGGTCTACGATAAAATACACCGAAAAAATTATATTCTCGTAAGTAGAAGATTTTACACTTAAAAAATCTTCTTAAAGATTTTAGATGATATTCTTCTGAAAGTATATATATATATATATATATATATAAGAATATATTCTTTATCTAAGAATATATTCTTAATATTTAAGAATATAGTCTTTTTCGATAGTGAGATATATATTTTTTTCTATAGAGACTTTTTATATTCTAATCAGTATATATTCTTATCAATATTACTATTTAGAGGATTTTCCTCTTAAAATAAGAAACTCTTCTTGGCGCCTATTTTGGTATAAAATATACTTAAAGTAAGTGGGATATCCTCAAAACAAGAATACAATTTTTTCGGTGTATAATATTCTACGCACGTATACACAATCACATGTTGCTATAAAAATTCTAAAAAAAATTAAATCACAGTACATCTTTAAAAGAATATTCTAACTTTTTTTTATCCTACACACAAACTTTCGTGTACGTTTAAAAAAAACTGGCAGATTATTTAAAACATACTTGACATTTTGTATTCAATAATTTTTGTACTCACTTATTTGCAAACTAATAATGTCGGTGTGCGATAAGTTCGATCATGTTAAAAAATATTTTCAGTCAACGCATGCAATTTAAAAATAACATTTTCGCGAGATAAAAGTGAAACGTATTTTTTGTTTTTGTTCGTGAACATGAACGTTTAAATAAATCCTTTTTCCCGACATTTCGTCTGGGACACATTACCTCACCGCGGAAGGTGAAGTTGCCCTTCCATATGAAGGGTATCAGCCACAATTCGTACGAATCGGGTACGATGGATCTTGGTAATCTGACGTCTAGTCTCTTCGCCGATCGAGACGTCATCGAGAAATTCTCCCCGATCTGCAAGAGCGAGCGGCCGAAAAAGTCGTCGCATTGCTTGACTTGTTTCTCCTCGAGGCAAGGTGCAAAATGGTATACCAATAATGCGGTGGAGATCACCCCGGCCATAAAAAGCGCACCCAGGAAGAAGGCATCGCACCGAGTTAGCCTCTTGTGTATGCAGCCTCTCTTCCGTCCGAACGTGGTTGTGTGAGCGTGGTTGTCCATCATCGCCAGAACCTCGCGAGATTGACTCATATTATGTGCGTGCCTGGAAAGGAAAAAGAGATACGGGCGGCTACTTCACTAGTCTCTTTTTATTTTCTCTCTCGCCTCTCGCGCCGAGTTAATTGCGTAACACGCGGTTTTAAAAGTGTTTTTTTAAACGTTGTATTTCTCTTCATCTTCTACGCTCGCGTCGTCAACCTGCTCCAATCGACTATCACCGCATCTCGCAACAAAGCAAATAACGAATGTAGAAAAAATTTATTATTTGTTTGAGCAGAAAAAACAAATTATTTCTTTTCGTTGCAACATTTTCATCGCGATGCGAAAATTTATGTGACAAGACGGAAGTCGGTCGTTCTCGCAATGATAACAGAACATTTGCAAAGATATGATGTGATAACAAAACAACTTTTTTACACGTTCAAGAAGTATCAATTAGTTTTTTCTTAAAAAGAGAAATCTTCTGTTTTCTAAAAAAAAATTATCTTGTTTTTTTCGTTAAATGTTTAAACATATCGGTTTGTTATTTTTCGAAAAATTATGAGATAGACAAATATATTGCGTTACAGAAATTATTGTATCGAGAAAATTTTTTTTTTTTTCTTTCATCGTAAATCGATCGCGGACGACCGATCGTTATTGGAAGTAATTTCACGTTCCGAGCGCTTGGAGCGAGCGTGTCAAGGAAACGCGAATAGCGTGCTTAAACTGATGTAAGGTTCTTGTACCACAGCGATATCTGTCGTGAAGTAATCGTGAAACAATCACAACGCAATCCCACGCATACCAAGCAATGTTTTTGAATAAAAGAGTGCCGTCGAACCGGCCGTGCAAATGAGATTGAAAATTAATCAAAGTCTTTGAACGTCCGATACACACGTACATGTAAGCGATAAATAACTACGAAGCGCACACAAATAAAGTGTCACGTTTAATCTTCCGATCGTTGCTAAAGATCGTGTAACTGTTTGCAAATATTTCAACAACTCTCACGTTCGTTGCCTAATTCGTTTAAGATTTGAATATAAATTTCTGAGTGGAATTCAGCGAATCATTTTCTGCGCGTATTGCTAATTGGATAAAATATCATCCGGCCGTGAGAGACATTGCATAAACAATTTTCTTTTTATTCGCAAAAATTGCTTGTCATACTTTTAATCTTCCGCGTTGCGAAAATAATTCTCGCGAGACTAATAAGTCGCAATAAGTCGTTTTTTACGTCGTTAATAAAAATATGTTATAACTATAGTATAAGATACAATATGCGTGAATGTTTGAAAATGCGAATAAGTATTATTATCACGTGGTTGTATTACCGTTTCAGCAAACGTTTTCTTACGACAGAAGATTTGTCGTGTTTACGTAGAAAAACGATGAAAGGTGATGGCAGATTTCCTGAGACTTAATATGTCGCTATTGTCGCGAAGATATTACACTCTTGCGTAAGGAAGAGGTTACTCATTGTTTCTCTTGACTATGTATAGTCTCACTCATTTTTGTTACTTGATTATTATTCAAGGTTAGTTATTAAATTTATTCAAAGTTATTGAATTTATTCGAAGTTATTCCAAGCATTTCAAAAAAACGCTATGTATATTTACATATTTTTTATATACTTTTATATATTTTTATATATTCACTAATGTATTGCATTAATTTGCACATATATGTATATATATATATATATATATATATTTCGCGGTTTTCTGGGAAATCTATGAAAATTAACAAACACACAAAAAGGTCACTTAATTTTTCGTATTTAAAAATTTTTTTCGAACACAGTCTGGCACTAAAATTTATTTAGCCAGCGCGGTTAGTGGCAACAAATGGCGAATTATATTTGTTAGATTCATTAAATAATTGATAATGTAAGCGAAAGCGCAAATGATATAAAATTTGTGCCATTACCTTCTCCTAGATGACGTAGTTTGTGCTCCGATCGAGTGTACTTTTGTTTAAACAACAACGTCGCAGCTTCATGCGCACAATTTTACACACGATAACAAGACTCTCTCCTCCCGTTCTTATCGTATACGTTAACGTAAAGATCAGATGAATTTTTCGAGTCTCTCAGTGTTTTTCGCGCGCTCTCTACCAGAGTCGATCAATAAAACCGTCTGATTTCTCCTGAGATCCAAATGACGAGGATTCACTTGATATCTCTCTCTGGTTTTAACTTTTTTTTTTTTTTCTTTTTCTATCCTGCGAGATAAGTCACGCCTATCGTAAAAGTCACTGGTCGGCAATCACCAGGATTACATCATTGAAACCGCTCTGTTCCGCTCGACGGTTCGCGCGCGACTGCCAAGGAGCACGGCAGCTTCGTCGCGTCTCGGCTGCCGGTTTCCGTGTGATCGTCGCTTGCGATCACCTATCAGACTTTTCACCTGCCGGATACCGAGTCGGCCGCGTGTCGTCTTCCGGGTCAATTACGGGATACCCGTAGGGTTTCCGGTTTGTTTCAAGGAGCGTCGTCCTGACCGATCGATAACAGGTAGCATTCCGCTCCGTCGCTGACTCGCATCGCTCTCAATTAACCCAATTCCAGGATATCTCGAGAGTTCACCTCGCGTACCCCTCCTTCGTTCCCCACCTCGTCTTCGCAAAGAGATCGTAATCGAAGTCAATCCTCCGAGGAGATGGATTTATTTAATACCGTGCTCTGTTATGTGTTCCTTCGATACTCAAGGCAAAATGGCTCTTCGTGCAGAAGGACGGGGAATTCTCTCAAGTTTATATCTCGGTAAAATATAATGATAAGGAAAATAAAAAGGTAGTTTCTGTGGGAATGTCGATAAAATTTGTTGTCGCTGGCTCTTAACTTTTAATTGAATTTTTAATTACCGTCGTATTTTTTAAAAGATCGTATCATTCAGCAGTTGTCATAAATGTCGCGCATTTTTTGTCTACAGCAGCGAACAATATTATTATTTTTTGAGAGAGAAAGAGGGAGAAAGCAAGAGAGAGAGAGAGAGAGAGAAACACAGTACACTTATTTAAGCGCCCTGCGATATCCCCTCAAGCGCGCACTAAGAGAATTACAATTAAGATAAAGATAAGTGATCAGTACAATAATTATAATACAGGAAGTATAGAAAAAAAAAGAATAAAAAAATAAAATAAGAACAATAATTAATAAAATCAAATGAAAGATTGATTACTGAACACGCACGCGTGAACATATCCACGATGCGGATTAATAAATCATCTAATAATAAAGTAAATGTAATGAACAGAAGCGCAGAATAAAATAAATAAGACGTGAAAAGAAAAAAAAAGAGAAAGAGAGAGTTGTATATATAAAAAAACGTCAAAAATGCAATTTTTACATTTCGATATTTGTCGCACGCGCGCGCGTGAAAGAGAGAGAAACATTAACCTACTGCGTTTGCGATCGCTAAAGTGATTAATCGCTCTTTGAAAGATGGGAGAATAACAAAGCGAACATATGTGGTTTTCCTTGAAAAAGGAATCTCGTTACACATGTAGCTTGAAAACTACTACAAAGTTAGGCTTCTCTCTATCTTTTTCTATCTCTCTCTGATTATTAAACATTATTTTTACACGTGTTTTTAATCTTTTACTTTCTCATTTATTTAATGCGCATAAAATATGTGCCTCCTCTCCGCGCAATCATCTACGATCTCTCACATCTCCCCAACAACGAACGATTTGTAGAAACAACTGTGCAATCAATGCGCGCGCGACTGTTTTTGTCATTAAAAAAAAAGAGAGATTACCGGGGAAACGAAATGTCACCGAATAAAGAGATGCGAGAGCTTTTTCAGTTCGCGCAAACATTACGCTGCGACGCGCACAGTTGGCGAATTTCTCATCTGCTCGCATGTGAGAAGACGCCCAGTATAAACACGAAGAAAGAAAAAACATGTACACGCTCTCTCGTGTAATTCACATGGCTGCAGCTTCTTTCCAACATTGAAAAGTTTCATTTCGCGAGCATTGAAACGTGTCTAATGAAAGAACGTCGCGTTCGTAATTTCACGCGCGGTTTCTTCTCGATCGTCCGAAAATATACGATGGAAAAAAAAAAAAAACGTCAGGAGAAAAAAAAAACACAGATTCGTTTCGAATGCCCATTCCCCGGGTGATAACTTCGATCGTCGCGAAGCGCAACAATAAGATCTCCACCGCTCTCGCGGAAAAATCATATAGATCTCGTTTGTAAAAAAAAAAAAAAAACAAAAACAAACATCGCGCATCTGTGCAAACACATCGCGCGCGCGAGGTGGTGTCGGAAACACACAACATAATTATCTGATCGACACACGCTGTGCAACAACGAATATCATTTACACGTGCAATTGAGACCAGTCTTGTTTAAGCGATCGTCCGTGTTATTACGTGACGAACGGAAACGCGGAAAACGAATCCAAGCGGAAAACGACAATCAATCGACAGTCATCGGGGGATCCGGGGGCGTCAGCGACGGGGTGAGTACCGTCTAATAATCCTGTAAACGGCCATACGGGAATGATTGATAATTGATTTAGGCGAATGAGGGTTCCCTAATTGATTGAAATCATCTGCCAGCGCTACGCCGCGCCGCCCGACGAGCTACGAGCTTGTAGCGCGCCGCGATTTATCACGCACGAGACCTCGCGTTATTGAATCTCCACGCCGCTCTCGCACACACGTTGACAATATGCGAGCGCGAAAACAAATTAACCCAAAGAACTCTGCGCTCACAATCGACCCCCCGGGAATTTTTAAACCGAGCCGCGTTTGACGTGCGTTTTTACGCGCGTTAATAAATAATATACAGAATATATAAACAAATGCGCGAAATAAATATATATAAACAAATTTCTAGAGGATTCGCGTCTCCCTATTTGCAAACTTCAGTCAGTTTTCACAACAGTTTCACAACTTTTTCTTGTACTTTGTTGAACTTTTTATATCAACTTTTTTCAAGATAATTAAATTACATTGATTAACTCGGTGTTTGTTTAATTTTACACAGCGTATTTCTCGAAAATCATAACTTCTTGTTTGATCACTTTCGTCGAAGGAATTAACCCAATATTTGGCGAGAGATTGTCGAGGAAATTCAACATCGCTTAAATCGGAAACGCGAGTTGCATGCTCTCTCGCATTGGTCGGGGCGCAATATCAATTTTTATTCGCGTTGTTTTGGCAACGTTATACCTTATCGCTGTTACCGCGCGATAAGGATAGCGCTGTTTCAACGCGCTTATCGCGGTTTCGTGTATTTTCACCGATTGAATTCCCATGATGGTGGTACGTGAAATTTCTTGTTCTCTCCATAAAGCTCTCACGAGAGAGAGAGAGAAAGAGAAAGAGAGATCCGGGCGAAAATCTGTACCAGACAGACCGCGGGTAATTCTACACCGTGAATGGGATGAAAACAACGGCTCGTCGTATGCCCGCTTGCCTACGACGACGACGACGACGTCTTGTGTTACGTTTCATTGTGCGTCCCGTGGAGGCGCCCAGATAATCGAGCGTGTCGTGGCAACGTAAACGAAACCCGCCCGAGTCCTCCTTCCTTCTCCTCGAGCGAGTCCGAAAATTTCTCGGGCTTCGTCCTAACCGGATGCGGATTTTTTTTTCGACGCTTCCTTCGGGGGGGTGCTACAGGAAGTTCGGCGAGGGAACCAATCTAGCGCACGTGTTTCGTGAGGATCTGAACTTGTTCGCGCGAGAGATGAGATTGCGAAGATGTGACGTGGAGTTACGAGATAGGTTTGAGAAAAAAAAAAAAAAAACGAAATTATTTTGCGACCATAAAATAGTTCCGCTCGTCAAATTCGTTCCATCAACATCCGAACACATCCTGTGTTTCCCGCTCGTTCGCGCGAACACAACGTTCGACCGTTCTCACGTTTAGAATCCGAGAAAATTGTTGCTTAATGTCATCACTCTGACCCTGAAAGCGGAAAGAAAATTTATCTTCACGCCTGGCAGGCGTGAAGATTGTGTCATTACGTAAACGTTCCTCTCTTTCTCTCTCTCTCTCTCTCTCTTACTCACTCGATATTCCGCAACGAAGTCATGAAACAGACACGGAGAGGAAGGTTATAGTTACTACAGTCACACACGCACAATGACAGACGTCATTCTACAGGATAACTGCTATGTAAATCATCACGGAGCGGACGTTCAAGTCGACAATTTAAGGAGGCGCGACGAAGACGTTCTCTCTCTCGGGCTCACTAATTCGTTGCATGCGACGAACACAATACGCGCATTCTTGTTCAATAATGTTCAAACACGTTCTCGTGCCGCACGCGCGTTGCGACATTTTGTGTCTCAATTGCCCCCCTCCCCCGTTTCCTCCGGACGTCGAGTCAAATATATTGCGAACAAAGTGCTGTTCAACTCATCAATTCTTCAACGTATCAATACCGTCGCGCGATCGAGTTACACACGTGTGCGCACATACGTGTATTCGCGTCGTTGCGACGCCGTCCCGGGGGCGATAAATCCGCGTGTTCCCCCCGCAACGAAAATCGATTTACCGCACGAACGTCGCAAAAAAAAAAAAAAAAAATGGAAGACACTCAATCGGGTAGGATTTTTTTCCTTCGTTACACGGGCGTAAAATATCTGCCCGCACGCTGATACGCAACTTGGTGCATTCACCCTGCATTTCCTATTCGCTCTATTATCCACTTGGATCCCGTCCGGCCACCCCCGCGGTTCTACTTTCGCCCGCGTCGTCGTGTGTATAATCGTAAAATAAATCGTACAATCGGATAACGAGAGAGAGAGAGAGAGAGAGCCTCTTCGCAGCCCGAGTGAATAACGCGCGATAACTCGATCTCGCGGAGCGAGCGATCTCTTGCGCGGTTACATCCAACACAGCTGATCCGATATATAACATATATCGACCACCCACACGTCACAATCCGTCTGTCTGTAGCAGACCGATCGCTCTGATTCGCGCACGCAAAATCTCGGAAAAATAAAGAAGAAAATATTTACGTTACGATTCTTCTTCGAGAAACAGAAAGATCGCGTCCCCAATTTGATCTCATCATTGTTCATTCATATAATTAAAATTAATTTTAGTTTTTTTGTTAATTAAATTCTAGCAACACTTCGAGTACGTTTACAATTACATTTTTTACTTTTGTCCGAGGAGACACGTGATTTTTTTTCTTTTTTTTTAAGATTTAATTTAACTCAACAAACGCGAATGTATACACGTGTGTTTTCTCGAACAAATTATTTGACAAAGTGTTTATAAACGGTAATAAAAAGTTGATTCTAAATTGAGATTCTCTCCGTTTCGCGTGCGCGCGAAACAAGATATAATTAACCGAGGTCGTTATATTTATGCAAACAAATGTCTACTTTTATTCAGATGTGTGTCTGAATAAACTCTTTTACCGGTCGCGGCTAGCTTGAGTCAATAATTACCGCCTTGGACTCAATACGAGAACCGCGTCTCTCTCTCTCTCTCTATCGGCGATTAACGCGCGGTTGCCCGACGTTATCATAATCACGGACCGCGCGTCCAAAATGAGAAAATAAGCGCATCGACCCGTTATCAATACACTCGACCGATTCGTCGGTCGTTGACACAAGGATTCCCCGTTACTCAAGAAAACCGGATATTTGTGTTACTCGTTATACAATCCAAAAAAGTTAATAAAAATTCTGTTCGCGTAAGATGCGCGGTTAATTGCAAAAATGCAAAATAGAGTAAGAAAAATCTCTCTTTCGCGAGAGATTATTACGCGCGTCATGCGAAGTAATTTCTCGTATTTTCCTTTTTACCGGGGCTATAAATTATTACAGCGATACACACGCACACGCACACACACGCACGCACACGCTCGGTTTATTTTGGGATGAAGAAACGCGCCGCGGCGCGAAATTAAATACTCCGGTTTTATATCTCCCCGTGGATTTTCGCGCGATCTTTGAACGTTGCGGTTTTTTTTTCTTTTGTCGTTTTAAACGCGCGCACACATTCTCTATCTCGGCAGTCAACATTTTCCATTATCGCGAATGTGCCGTACGCGTCAGAGAGAACGCGTCTTGACGCTCCAGATTCTATTCGTCGCGGCAGAAGCAATCCCGTCGTTTTACGTCTGACCCGCATTCCGGACGAGCGCAGCCTGAAATCTCGATCTCCCGCTCGTATGTGTGTGTGTGTGTGTGTGTGTGTGTGTATGTGTATGTGTATGTCCCGTGTGTGTCCCCGTCTCTTCTTCCGCGTTGACGTGAGCAGCAAGTAAGTCCAAGAATTTCTGTCCACATCTCACGCTTTTAGGTTTGCGATAACGCTTTCGACGAGATATTATTTTCCAAGTTCTTCTCGTCGCGTCGAAAGGGCGACGCGCAAAATATTATTCCGCGATTCATCGGAAAGCGTCATTGCAAACATCTTTAATGGGAGAACCGCCGCGTTTTCTCGGCGATTCTCTTCTCGGAGAGCTACGTACATTTTTATTTGCGAAGATGCAGATTGATTGATGCGCGAAGATTTGATTTAATTGATTTTTTATTTAAAATATATTTTACACGTGACGCAACAAGGGTTTGGATGGGTATTGACAAACAATTTATTAACACATTCAAACAAAAAACATCTGATATAAATTAATAAAATCACGTACATGTAATACGGTTCAGTTTTCGACGATACGTCGTGTGTAAAGTTGCCAGATGATATGATTACGCGCGTGTTTATCTTAAACTTATATCCGTAGATGGTTTTCGAGTCGATTGTGTGATTCGCAAATAATCTCAAGATATTTTTTTATTAAAAAATTTTTCTTTTATTTCACGTCATTTTATTAATTTACATCAGATGTTTTTTGTTTCAATGTGTTGATAAATTGTTTGTCAATACCCATCCAAACTCACGTGCAAAATATATTGTTAATTATATTATTTTTTCTATAAAACGAGTGGCACGATCAAATTTACAGCGGCGATTATAAAGAGTTGCAAGAGTTGAAAACTATTCGGGAGAGACAGCGAAGAAATATTAGACCCGCGTGCAGACGCGGGATGAGTCAATATTTTCAAATTTCCAGAAAGAAAATTAAAAAGCGGTGGAAAATATATTGAATTGCGATCTACGCATATTCCGTTAATTGTGTTTGCGCATGTCTCTTTCTCTCTCTCTCTCTCTCTCTGCGAAATAAACTCATATTCGTAAAATTGCAATTACGCTTTGTTTTTCCTTGTTTTCCGGACGCGCATTTCAACTCTCTGGCACCGTTCACAATAAACCCTTATCAAAATAAAGCCTCTGTCGCGCATCACATATCCACGTTGATTTACACCAAGGATTTGACGTACACCGGGAAAACAACATTGCAACGCGCGAATCTCTCGGCTTTATGTAACGATTGTCGCAAACATGCAGCTAACAGAAAAAAAATCGCGCGCAACGCCAGTTAAGGCACCCGATATCGTTTGTTTATCAGACGACAAAAAGATACCGAATATTCTGATTGTACGTATATAAAAGATCGAGATGTTACATAATATTATTGCGAAACTAAAAAAAAAACGCATTCTGTTTTGCCAGAACCGAAGTGTCAAACTTCGCGAACACGTTAAGACGCATATTTTTCACACAAGATCGCTTCTAACAAGAATCTTCAACAACCTTCTAATAAGAATCTTTAACAACTGCATTGCACGCATCAGAACGTATTTTCTCAGAATGGAAAATTATTTACATTGTTGTTGAAAAATGTTGTTTACGCAAATACGATAATTTTCCGTAAAATTGTGACAAAAAACCGCTCGTATATTTAATTAACAATAACACCTTTTTGGTGTTGCAACAAATGTCGTTGCAATTAACTTTTATCCTTCGTATTCGCACTTCACCGGATCGAAAAAGCGTCGATTGAGTTTATCACGCGCTATTGCAAGGATTACCTTGAAACTCGATTTTGCCGAACCGAGTGACAGCCGCTCGATCTCGGGGATATACGACCGCGCGCGCACACACGTTACCGTGTGTCATTGGCACAGATAGTCGCGCGAAATTTCGTCCTCGCTCTCTCGACAAAAAAAAACCGATCTATAGCAATAACTTTCTCTTTTATCGGCGATCAATCGTCGCGATTGCGTCCAAACATGCCGCAATCGTCGTTTCTTCGCGCGGACACAAAATGAGTGAGACATTAATACACTCGCGCGGGAATTTTAATCGAAGCGCCGAGCGCGTGAATTTATCATAAATTATCGAATAAATAGGTTGCATTTGCGTGTCGAAAGCAACGCGCGCATAAAATACTCTAAGTCGTTGTCAAGTCGACAATCGCGAATTAACAACTCGCGCGATTATCGCGCTTTTCATTTCGTCGTCGATCGATTGACGAACAGGTGACAACATTCGCGACTTCTGATCGATATATCAATTGATCCTTCGACACACACTAGACGTAATTCGGGAAAAAATCATATTTACGTGCATGTGTGATGATTCCTCGGCGAACAGGAATTGGCCGTCCGATTCGTCGTCTTCCTCGCTGGCGAATACGCCGCCGGTACTCTTCTTCCGGACTGGACTGAAACATTGCGCAACGCAACAACGCGCTATAATCGTGCAAGAAAAAACGGTATTACGTGTTACGTTCTTGTTTATTAGAATCGTGAGACTTACGTATGTTTCACGAAAAAAAAAAACAATTTTTTATCGAGATTTTCAATAAAGACAAGAATGGCGAATTATAGCGTCAAGATTTATGTCAAAGCGTACGGGAGAAAATGAATTGCGCGCTTTTGCGAACAGAATCATATTGAAACAACGCAAAAATTTCATTGACGCAATAAATTCGACAAATTCTTCTCTCATTTGTTTTTGACGCTCATTATCGGACACGTTCGTTATCAGCGGCAAAATTGTGCGGCATTCGACATAATTTTGTAATCTGAACAGGTTTCAACTGTGTACAATTCATCGTTGGCTTCGCGATCAAAGTTTTGGGGATGAGGGGAAACGAGGAGGGACTGTAACGCGCATCACGACGACGATCACCGATAATTGTCGCTCCCCGCTGAGATGTTGGTTTAATAAAGTCAGGAGGAACAACGGGAGCAACAAGTACACAGTTTGATTAAAGTGAAATCATCCAATGAGAACGCTCGAAATTCGAAAGATCGTCAATACGGGCGCCACTTAACTTGGCGAACATTGAATTCGTTTAAAAGACGAATCGCCAAGAGTACGATTAAAATCCGTACGTGTGTGTGTGTGTGTGTGTGGGTGCGTAATCTAATAACAGCCGATACATGTCATCGACGAATATTAAATTCGCGAACCGAATTCAGAGGTGCGGAGCGGGTTATTCTTCTGTTCCCACTTCTGCGAGTTCACTGGCATTAGTCACCAGTTTCAGTGCAGTCTCTTGAAGGAATGTAACGCGCATCTCCACTCCGATCTCTCCGTAGTGTTGCGAAGAGTTCGGCTGCGGCGTGGTGATGACAGTGTGGTACGACGACGCGATTATAAAATTATCACATTTATCACATTTTTGCACGCGGGATTGAGAAACGCGCTGAAATTATTTTTTTTTCGCGCTGTGATCAACCGAGAGAGGCAATCGATCGATAATCGGCGTTCTTGTTGATCGTTTTTTTGTGTTACGAAACGAATTTTTTTTTATTCAAAGCGAAGTGTATCCGCAAAACGGGATACGGAAAATATCGTTGTAAAACATCGTTGCGCTTCGATAATATCGCGCGCGTTCGTGTGGCCATATCGAATATCGAAAATATTCGAATATCAAAAATATTCGAATATCGAAAATATATAACTCTTATCGTTAAGCAACACAATTGACAAAAACGGGTTTTCGAGAAACTGCGTTGTCGAGCAATTATAATCTACAGTACGCCGACACGTGAACGATAAGAGATCGACTTTGTGTGTCTCTCGAACGAATAAAATGCATTATCTAATTAATTCGATACAAAGAATCTGGAATTCCGAACACTCTGTTGCGCGCCGGAATAAAAAAAAAAAAACTTTCTCGTGACATGAGCGATTAGATAACAAAATTGCAAATATTTTACGCGAACATTTTATATAATTTACACTATTGTTAACGCATTATCAAATTCACATTATTGTTTGTCGTGATTGCACGCATGTATTTGTATTTCAGAAAAAAAACATGAGGTTATATTATTATTTCAATTTTTTTTCATATTTAAAAAAAAAGTCTGAATAATAAATAAATCACATCGATATAATTAACATAAATGTAACAAAAAACAGCGCTGTGATTCTTTATTTTTCCAAACTGTTGCGCGTTTCAGATTATTTTATGTCTCAATACTGCAACTGTTTTCCTCAATTTATCAACATTTTTTTAAATATTCGAATTGTACTGATAAACTTCCACAAACAATTCCGCACGCTCTGACCGCACGAGAGATCGCGCGGTTTTACAATGTTTGTTATTTTACAATAACGTTCGCGGTCGTGGTCATCGCTGACAGATAACGCGCGGTCTCTCATTTCTTCAGTCGTTCCGTTTCGGAATCGACCGATCGGAGTCCGACAAATCCGAGCGTGAGAAATCGAGCGATTGACTCGGCGCGCGCGACAGCGGTGCCGCCGTCAATCTCGTCAAGAATCGCACGTTCTCTCGCGAGGAAAGTTCAGCTCAAAAGAATTGATCGGTTGTCCCGCAGATTCAGAGTCGATACAGAGAAATCCATTCTCTCAGTTTGCCGTGACATTAACAACAGTAGCGCCAGTCGCTCTCTCTCACGTTTGCGATCGAAACGAACGGCACCGATCGATCAACCGATCGCCGAGTCATCCGTTTTGCGTGTCTATTCGCTGTGATATTGCGATGATTGTGCGAGTGGATGTTACTTAGCCTTAGAGAAAGTGAGGTGGTGTCTTCTTCCCGCGCACAAGCGCGCCTTTTATCTCGCTACATTACGCTTCCATTAGTGAGATTAAACGTTTGACTCGCGTTCGAAAGCAAGTAGGTAAATGGACCCGCGCGCGACCGTGAATATAAAACTTGTTGTTGTTGGATACGGAATTTTACCAGTGTAAAGAAATCGGAATATCGATATTTCTATAACAAATCGGACAATTTGATAGATTTTCGCTTACCTACCTATCCGCGTCCTATGTAAAATATATCACTCAATCAATTTACTCCCCTTCCTCCAAAAGTATTGCGCATCGGTTTATTCCCCTTGGTCGAGCCGAATCCGAGACGTGATTTGCAATGTAGATTCTCAAAAGACTCCTCCCACGAGAAACGTAATCTTATTATCTTCGAAGATTTATTCGATCAACGTGATACAATCTGCTGCGACGCGTTCGTGCGAAATAAATAAATACTTTTTCTCTATTCCTAAACGCGCGTGTAAATTTTATAAAAAAAATAATAATTTGAATTTAATTTGAATTTAATTAATCTCGAAAATTCATCTAAGATGATTTGAATCGCATGTAGATGAAATAATTTTGAATATTAGTTTTTTTTTACTTATTTAAACGCGTAAACGCGTAACTGATATGCGCACACAAATGTGAATTGAATTTAATTAAATAATTAAATGATCAATAATCGTTTAAATAAATAAAAACAGTGTGTACACACGAACACCTAGCTCCACTGACCGAATAAATCGTCATTGCTTGATACGAGCTGCAATTTGTTGGTAAATTTGTTCGTAATTTCATTTATAAATTTATGTATGGAAGATCGACGAACAACTGTGTCTTTGTGCGCGCACAACGCACCGTTGTAGATCGAGCGTAAAATTATATTAGGCGCAATATTCAAACTTGCGATAAAACATACACAATCAAACTGAAATGTGTATGAGTTACAAAAAGATAAGTTAATTAAAAATAAAAATTTGCAAGGACTTTTTTCAGCGACGATATAAATTTGTCGATAAAAAAAAGTATATTATTATACAAAATGATCCTAAATCGCTCGAAGCTTATACGCAAATCTCTTCTTTCAGCGGGACGTGTCTCAAGGATTGCGATTCGAAACAGACGTGACGACGGAGGAACAAATTTTTGCAGCTGAACAACAATCGAAATGGCGAGCGTGGATACGGATCTCGAAGAGCTCATGTCCCATTTGGGGGAATTCGGCAAGTATCAGGCCCAACAATACGCCCTGCACATACTCGCCGCTCTCACAGCTGGTCTGCACATGTTAAGTTTGCTGACAGTCGGAGCGGTACCGGCGCATCGTTGCGAAATTCCGGGAGTAAACGTTTCCTCCGCTCTGGTCGATCCGCTCGACTCGACGACCGTCAGCAACTGGCGAAACGCGTCGATCCTCTTGGAAGATGTTCCGCGCGTAATCGACAGTTGTCATTACCTGGATCGCGACAATGTCACCCGGGAATGTATATCTTGGACGTACGACACGACGCACTTCCAGTCGTCGCGCGGAATCGAATGGAACTTCGTGTGCTCGCGACGTTGGATGGGCGCCGCGGCGCAATCCTCGTACATGTTCGGCGTGTTTGCGGGTGCGGTTACTCTGGGCAGCATGGCCGACACTTACGGGCGAAAGATCATATTTTACGTGTCCGCGGTTGCTCAGCTGGTGCTCGGCGTGTCGGTTGCATTGGTCAGCAATTATTACGTCTTCTTGGTGTTCCGCTTCCTGTACGGAATCTTCGGCTCGGCTGGCGCGTACATAACCGGCTTCGTTCTGACGATGGAACTGGTTGGCCCGACGAAAAGAACAATGTGCGGCGTGTTGTTCCAGTTGGTCTTCGCCGCGGGCTTCATGCTGGTGGCCGTATGGGGCGCCGTGATCAAGGATCGCATGTGGCTGCAGATTGTGTACGGCACCCACAGCGCGATTCTGCTCGGCCACTGGTGGCTGATGGACGAGTCGCCCAGATGGTTGTGGGCCCACGGTCGCGCCGCCGAGGCGATCGTCATCGTGCAGAAAGGTCTGAAGATCAACGGCAGCAACGTGCAGGTGGACGCCGCTAAACTGATCAGCCGATCGAAGGTGCAGCAAGAAACCAAGGAAGAGAAGTCGTACGGCGCCCTTGATCTCTTCAGAACGCCGAATCTTCGCAAGAAGAGTCTCAATGTCTGTCTCAATTGGTTCGCCAACTCGATCGCGTACTACGGACTGGCTCTCAACACCGGCAATCTCGTTGGCAATCCGTTTTTCATGCTGTTTCTCAGCGGTTTGCTAGAACTGCCGGCTTACATCTTCATCATCTTCACCATGGATCGCGCCGGCAGACGTTGTCTGGTCAGCGCGTTTCTGATAATCGGCGGAGCTTGTTGCGTATGTGCCGCCTTTATGACCGGTGCGACCGGCAACTTCGCGGCCGTCGCGACGATCACGATCGTGCTCGTGGGCAAAGCTTGCGTCGCCGGCTCGTTCGCCGTCGTGTACAATTACACCGCCGAACTCTTCCCCACGGTGGTGAGGAACACGGCGCTGGGTATCGGTTCGATGTGCGCGCGTCTCAGCGGCGCGCTCACGCCCATGATCTTCCTGCTGGACTCTTTGGATGCGCGCGTGCCCGCCGCGCTCTTCGGTCTGATCGCACTCGCGGCCGGTTTTCTCGCGTTCTATCTGCCGGAAACGCTGAACCAACCGATGCCGGAAACCATCGAGGACGGAGAGAACTTCGGCAAGGGCGACACTTGCTTCACCACCACCTGCATAAGCGGCAAGACCGAAACCGCTAGCGTCGCGATGGAGCAGATACCCGGCGAGCGAGAGGAAAAGGAAAAGTTGAATAATGTGTAAATCAGGTGCGCGCGCGTACGAATACACTTCACAAAGTGCCTTCGAGTACTTAGTATCGATAGAGTATGTGATTAGTAAGTACGTTTACCACCTTGGCATGGCGTAAGCAACGTGAAATATTGAATTGATGTATAATTAGGTAGACACGTGTACGTGTAATGTGTATACTACAATTAGAAAGAGAGAGAGAGAGAGAGAGTGTGTGTGTTACATAAATTTAAATTTTTTATAAGCTGCCTAGCGAGTAAAAATAATATTGCATAAATAGAATATTGATAAAAAGCTAACTTTTTAGACTTTAATCGGTTGGATTAAATTTTTTGATAAAACCGGCGGTCGGGCAGGTGCAATTGCGAAAATTCGTTCAAACGAATCTGACTTCGAGCTTTAGCGCGTTTTGTCAATTTACCGATGTATTTTTATATTTTATGAATGCGCTTTTTCCATTCAAAACAAAATACTGCAATCTACGCGTCACGATGTACATATATACGCGTGGGCTGCGAAGTCAAGCAACGTCTGACAAGTTTTCCCGCGCGTTATACCTCCCTGTTGATTAAAAATAGCCGAGTCGCGCGGTATAGCGCAATGTAGAGATTACGCTTCTCGTTTGAGACACAATAATTTCGACCGATCGGTCAATGTGCGTTTTAACGTACGCGCGAGCGATCGATGCGCGAGATGAGCTTTTGCGCGAATCCCGCGAAAATTGCACGCTTTTATATGAGCGTCGTAACGCGCTCGCGCGCTCCGAGATACGCCAAATTCCACACGTGCGTGACATTCTCAATGGCGGAACACAAATATATATATATATATATCGTTTCTCATCAAACGTATATTTGAAAATATAAACGACGCAAGTGCGCAATTTAAATAATAATTAATTATTTAGCTTAACTCTTAACCAACACATCCCTCCGTTTTTTTGCTCTCCGCACATACACACGAACTGTGTCAATTGATAGAAAACTAACAACACTCTCTCTCTCTGGATATAGTCAATGAAAGATTGCTCGAGTGTATGAAAGTTTTAATGAAAGTGCAATTAGCGAAGTACACACACATACACACACACACGCGCGCGCGCGCGCTTGTCCTCCGATTCGCGTGTATTCGAAACACGTACGTAGGAACTGGGGTGAATCGGAGCAAGTTTTTGGTACACTGAGAGAACAATGGAGAGAGAGAGAGAGAGAGAGAGAGAGAGAGAGAGAGAACGTGTGCCTTTGCGGAAAATAAGATAACGCGCCTTGAAATTTGTTGAGCCACACCTTGTTTCCAAGCTAGAACGTAAATCCGACCCTGATAATCGGGCACTCACCTGCGTTATCGAGCGCGCCCAGGTCCATGCGCGAGGGATGCTGGAGCTGGATGCGAGACGGGAGTACACGATAGCAAGGAGCGCGCGTCGCCGACTGAACTCCCGTTCCGCTCTCGTCCATTAAATCGCGGATAGCGTTGCACCAGCGCGCGCAACCCCATTCAAACGCGGCTACGATCGTTTACCAGAAATTTGATCTCCCATGAAATGGAATTGGATCGCGCAAAGCATCCTAACGCGTATCTCCGTGCTTCGAGATATTGCGTCCAATTACTACGTGGAAGGCTGGAAAATTGAGAAAAGCACGAGAGGGAGAGAAGGGTCGAACCTCGATCAATAAAGATCGAGTAGCTGTAATTAGTTCAAATTGCCACGCGTAAAACAGCTGGATGTATCCTAATTGCGATTTCTCGACGATACGCTCACAGACAGCCAAAGGGGGCCACGGTACGTTTAATGCGCTTTAATTAGTAAAATTAGACGTTCGTTAAGTGAAATTAAAAAAAAAAAAAAAAAACTATTGGACGAAGGCGCTAAAAATCTTCCTCACTTTTTCCAATTGAAGCCACTTTTAAAACCAATTATAAGATTATTTTATTCCTCCCGCTTTAAGTGAAAAACCAATTGCGATAATCTGAATGTTTTAAAAATTATAGTTAAAAAAAAAAAAATACAATAAAATACAATAAAATTTCAACACTTGGTTTTTTTTATTAATATTTAGAATTAAAACCACTTCAGCGAAGACTTAAACCACTTTAGCGAAAATATTCACAAAAGATTTTGTCAAAAGAATGCCGAACTAAACGTGGGATTATACAGATTTTAGATTTTGAATTTTTTTTTTTTTTATCGTTTGTTTTCCCTAACATTTGGCAAGAATGATCCTTGCCTTCGTCTTTCGTGGTTTCGAGCAAAGACTCGACGCGCAATAACATCGATGTGTCTATCGACTTCGTCACATAATTATTCTAATAACAAATTCTGTCGAAACCTGACATTGTGTGTCGTCAAAAAGTATAGTAATTTGCGTGTGGTAATTGGCAACAATTTGCCGCCGACATTGCGTTTCTTGCTTATATAAAATAAGAAGAGAGGTGCAACATCGGTGTATTCACGGCAATTTTTTTTATTTTATTTCGAACATTGATAAAATATATATCGTGTACATTATTTTTTATCTACAAGATTGATTGATCGTAATTTTACATCAATTTTTTGATTGCCGATTTTCTTGCGTAGATTACGACACTGGTCGTGAATCGCGCGCATCATTTGCGATTTACGTTATCACGTACGTCACAGAATAATGCGCGATTATATCCACAGATATAACGGGCTTTGCGAAACGCAGTCGTCGTAGCAGCAGCGCGTCTCGATTCTTGAACAACTTTCTCGCAACAACATATCGTGGCGACGAAAATCTACAGATTTGTCGAAAGTCTGTAGATTTTCGCGAAAAATCAAGTTATTCAAAGAAAAGAATCGAGATGAGAAACCCAACGCTATGTGCTTTCGAACGACGAGCTTATCGATCACACGACCGTGTGTCCACGCGTTACTATAGATAATTAATGGAATGAATATACAACGCGCGCAAGTGGCAGCAGCAGTAGCATAATTGCTGAATCACATATATATTTTTTTTGTTTTATATATATATATATATATATATACTTCCTTTTCATTTTTTTTTTGTTGTTGTAACATTCTCCTTCTGTGTATAACAATCTGAAGTTGTCTGAGATTTTTTTTTTGTTAACTTTATCTTTAAGACTTTAACGTTAAAACGATTAGGACGTAAAATTAACGTGTCATACGTTATTTCACGTATCTTCCTGAATTAAAAATAATTAAAATCCCTGACGAAAAAATAATCTGACAGACAGACAAAGGATAAAACCGAGAAAAAACAATTTATACTAGTGATGTAGTATGTTTAAAGCCGAGTTTTGCGCCCAATTAATTTTACGTTAGCTTTGATTGACAAAGTGGCGTAAAATCTATATCTATATCGATATGTTGTTTTTTTTTCTTCTTCTTCTTTTAATACGTTTACAATAGTAAACATTAATTATACGTTAATTATGTTAAGATTGTACAAGTAATGTTTATATACGACGCACGCGCGAAGTTTGTCGCCGGACGTCGTTTTCGTTATTCTAAACTTGTAAAACGGTAAGAAAAATATAGTTTGAAATTGTTATTGCATAATTATCTTGTGCACATACTGGCTGATATATGAACACGTAATAATCTGTACGTAAAAGTACTGAAGGAGGCACATTGTCAAGCTCGCTTGAAACAATCCACACACCGGGCGATTTGATTCTTCTTCTGTACTTCATCAGGCAAGAAGATCACGGCCTAACGTCTATGTACAAAAATATTTAATACAAAGAGGAGTTTCTTTCGCGCGCAAATATTCGATAAGTATATATCTAACAATTATTGCTGTGGACTAGCGGCGGCTTGCTTAATTATTCTTCGTCATCTTTTTCGTCCAGAATACTCTTGAAGCAAAACGGCTGGAAAGGATATCCCAAACCCTCGTAAAACTTGCTCATAAACTCGACCCTGAAATATAAAAAAAAAACGCGCAGACCGATTAACAAAAATAAAACACGTTAATTAATTAACGAAGAATATTAAATAGGAGAAAACGCGACGTATTGCGAAGAAAAAATTGGAAAATTAATATTAAATTAAAATTAAATAAAATAAAATTATATAACATTACTAATAAATCTTAAAATATTAAAAGAAGTTTTATACGTTAAAGTTTTATACGTTATTAATTGAAAAAAATCGCGCGTACCAGTGCAGTCGAAGCGTGTGAAGAAACGCTGAGAGGCCTTCCATCAGTACGAGAATGACGATGGTGAAGAAGGCCCAAGCGGCGAAACAGGCGAAAAGCACGACGCTCATGTAAAACTGGCCCTCCTCGGCGGCTAACCCCATGTGCATCAGTCTGCCCCAAAGCACCTCGGACAGCTGAGAATGAGCTAACGACAACGCCCATAACCGCAAATAAGACGCGGTATGCGAGACTGTGGAGAGAACGTACTCAATGGTGTGAATGATCTGATGGATCATCAGCTCGCTGAAGCTGTTGTCGTCGTGCCCGTGACCGCCCGTGTCGTCCTTGCTGGTACTTGGACTCGCAAGTCCCTGGGTTTGCATCTCTATTTCCTGAGCATTTCCGTTGCTCTGGATAACCAATCGGCGTCGTAATATCGTGTATAAATATAATAACAATAACATTGAGATAAATAATTAAACACGCTGTGAGAAGCGAAATAACGAGACACTTACGGTAATTTTGTCCGCAGACGGTTTTTTCTTTGAACATAAACTGTGTAACGGTTTTCCGAAGAGCATTACGGGTATGCAGAGAAGAGCGCAGCCCAAGAAGATGTACTGCAAAATCTCTTGCCCCTCAAACATGTACTCGGAACAACCCTCCGGTGGTTTTGTGTGTTTGAAAAGCATCATGTTGATGAACGTGATCAGCACCGATGGCGCGCAACCCGGTTTCAGTCGCAATTCTGCATCACAACGCATATCGCATCACGTTAGCGACGTTGTGCAAGTTACGTTGTGCGAGACGATGAAGATTGATTATATATTTATTTAATAAAAGAATTGAAAATAAATAATCACTACTTGTGGCAAATTTGCGAGCAAATTGTTTGAAATGCTTACCATCGGACGAGGCGTTGTAGATGACCCATTTGATGAACATCAGAACGGTCATGTAAGCGAACAGCAATACAAGGAAGAGCAGTTGCGGCAAAAATTCAAGGAAGAAATTGGAATATCTCTTAAAGTGCCTAAACACAATTACAAATTTCTAATAAGACGAACTCTTACATCGAGAAGAGCGTTTCACACTGCGAGCGTTACATAAAAAAATACTGTTCAAATATTATTAGTTATAGCAAATAATATATTTTTTTTTAATAAAAATAACGTGTGTAATTGTTTGCGACCTAATTCGCCTTTTATTTTCTTATTTGTTTCGTCGACTCAAAAGTTTTTCGACGTTATTTTTGCGACTTTTTTTGTTTTTTTTATATTCTTCAAACAAAATCTTACCAGATATTGACGAGATTCATGCACACGCCGAAGATCATGTGCACGACGCCGAAGATGATGGACAGCTTCATCTTGAACGAGTTCTGAAATACAATCTTGTTGCTAGCGAGCGCCCAGACCGGGTCTACACCCAGGACATAGGGAGTTTGCAGATAGTTACCGGCACTCTCCTCCGGCAGCAAGTCCAACTTCGGATTCTTCTCTATATAACTATAATTGAAATTTGCCCGCCAACTGGATCCGAATATGTTAAGCGATTTCGCGAACACGTCGTTGTAGATCAAACCGCTGTAGATTGAAAAGAAACCCATGAGAAGAATGATGTAACGCCCGCCGAAGAACATATTCCAGATCTCGTTGTCCGATTTCTGCGCGATGAATTTCTTTTCCCACAGCACCATGGCCGCGCCGAACAGCGTCATTATCAGTCCTAATCGAAACGTGCAAGACATGTCCGATAACGATAACAATGCGACATATTGTACATTCTACATGTGTTGTTACACTTTTTATTTATTTGAAATTTGTAATTTTAACTTTATTCCAAAATAAATTTATAAATTTCAAGCAAGATTTTAATTTTACTTGAAATTTCGAATTTTATTCGAACGTTTGTTTTATCTGACATTTGTTTTCTTTTGTTATAATAAAAAAAAAAAAAATTGTCGTTGTTATTTTGTTTCGCATTATCGTTTGACTCACCGTGGCCGGCGTCGCCGAACATGACGCCAAACAAAAATGGAAACGTAATGATGGTGTAAAGCGCCGGATTAGCTTCGCGATACGACGCCACGCCGTACGCATCGATCAGATTTTGAAAACCTCTCGTGAATTTGTTCGTTCTATTGAACGTCGGAGGATTCTCGTCCGTGTGGATCACATTGAGGAAAGCCGGCATGGAGTTTCCGCATTGCCGCTAAAAATAACACGTTTCCACGTTCTTGTTCAATTTTTTTTTTTTCAAATTATTTTTTATATGTAAGCCGGCAATAAAGACGTATATATATATATATATATATATATATAGCTCGTGTTGTGAATTCGCGAATTCATTCGTTTGTAAGCGAATATACCGACCGATCCTTCCGTAAGACAGGCTTGCACGACTGCGAGATCGGCAATAGGCACCCAGCATTCTCCGATGAGACATTTTTTTGACACGTCCATGTTGAACAGATTCATCGTGTGGTAAATAGCTTTCATCTTTCGCACCATAATGCTCCAGTTTGGCAGTTCTTTCGCCACGTTGTGCAGAACGCGTTGGCGATGATCTTGCGTCTGGCTCAACACCTTTAGCAGACACGATGATTGCGTGACGATATAACAAGCATGTTGAAAGTGAAATGACGCGATTTTTATCATTGAATCGTTTTTAAATAGTCGGATGATCTTTAAATAAATTTACATTAAATTTTCATTGCCATCTATTTTTTTAACCTAGCCTATCTCACCAGTTTGAAATCCTCCAAACGTGTTCGCACGTCCTTGAGCATCTCCTGACGTTCCGCATTACTGGTCGGACACGGATAGAGCGAGGCGTGGAAGCCGATGCAGACTTTCTTGATGCGATTCTTCAACTGTTCTCCTTGGAAAAACGCCACGAAAGCCGTTTTGTAGATTTCGTTTCCCTGAAAATACGCGGCGAAGAAAAAAAAAAGAATCAGGCGCATCAACGAACTTTTCGAGATCAAAATCGATCGGACAGAAAGAAGCGAAAACGATAACGAAGAACGCCGCGAAACTTGATGAACAACAGCAAAGACGCAAAAAAAAAAGAAAAACTAACCGTAGCGGGATCTTCCAAAGGTTCGTCAAGTTCGGATTGTCGGAGAAACACGTTTCCGCGAGATATGCGCCACAACATCCTCTCAAAGGCCGGAACGCGTTCGCGATTTATCACTCCGCCGACGAACCTGCAAGGAAACGGACATCGTCTCGCAACGCGCGCATTTTTAACGTGTTGTTAATTATTATTGTTATATTTAACAGACGTGAAGAGAGACAAAGATTGAGAGAGAGAGAGAGAGACAGAAAGGTGCGAGCCACGGCTTATCTGACGGCTTTCTGAGATCTGACGGCGAGATGACTTACTCCAGACGTCCGCGAATCGAGGCGACTGGGTTCTGCGGTTCCTCGCTAATGAGCGCCTTGGTGATCGAATCGTTGGCCTCTTCCTGTTGATATAGAAGAAGATACGAATCTTGATTCTTCGACAAAACGGTAACATCGATTACACGAAGGAGGACGGCGCTACGAGCAAAAGCTGCTGAACTACTTTAGGTACCTCCGTGAAAAACACTTGCGTCCTCTCGAGCACGTGCTGTAATTCCGTTAGCTCGAGATAGCTGCTCTTCAGGTTCACCGCGTTCTGGCTCAGCTCTAGTATGTCGTTCTCCGTTTTCTCGAGATGCGCCTGTTGCGTGATAAGAAAACAAACACAAATTGAGATTACCCCAAATTAAAAAAAAAAACAAATGCCAAGAAAAATCGCCGAGATGTTTGATCTCTTTTGTTTTTTTTTCTCTCTCTCTTATTTTTACCTCGAGGTTGATAATCTCACGCGGAATGGGCGCGCGTGGTAGTTCAGTGAGATTATCTAAGATGGGCACGTCGTCCTTCTTCACCTCCGCCTCGATGTATCGAAGTTTGCGCTCCATTTCGTCGCATCGTCGGACCTCGTTGACGAATTTCCGTTGAAAATAATTCACGTCGCTGTTTAGCTGAACAAAGAAAGAAACACGTCGCGGATTTATAAATCGCCGCTCTCTCTATTCGGGAATATAAATCACAAGACAAAATTATATATATCGCCCCTCGTTACACGAAGCAATCGGATTCGTTACGCCAAATGAGACGGGCGACGAAAGTCATTGCAAAAAAAACGTCTAATTCGACTTACGTCACGAAATTGTACCGTGCCGGTTTCTCCAAGTTCGGAAACGGAAAGGTAAGCCGCTTCCGGCTGAATGAACAGCTGGCAGAGAGCCATTTCCGCGCTCCTGAACATCGCCCCCATCGTCGAAACGCGACTTGATTCTTACCCTGCGGCAACGAGAAAAACAAAATTTCTTAACAATCCAACCGACCAACAATATATTCTTCGCTCTTCTAATTCAAATTCAATTGCAAAATAACCATTTTTGTCGGCGAATCCTGAAATTCCGTTGAACGGAATCTTAAAGATAAAAAAACTAATATCGTTCAGATAAAAAAAAAATGTTGCTTATCATTATCTATATTGTTTCTTCAATAACAGAATTTTATTATCTTCTCGTTAAAAAAAAAAAAAAAAAAAAAAAAAACCTACACGTAGAAAAGACGATGGAAAAAAAAGCGAAATTCTGTGAAAATAATAGCATACGTATCGATAAATCTTAACTAACAGAAGTTACGACAATCGCTCTTACTTTAGAGAGTAAACATTGATATTAGATAAGACAATTGTCTCTTGGAAAGAGAGATAGAGAGAGATAGAGAGAGAGAGAGAGAGACGTGTATCTTACTGGCGCGACGAGCACAATATTATCAATCAATAAATTTGTCACGTAAGACGCAACGAGATATACATATAACAACAACGGAAAACTAGGCCATTGTGTCACGACAATCAAATAGTAATTACACGCGGGTTTTGTATGCGAATTAATGTGGCTTAATCCCAATTAAGTCCGCATCTATTAAAGTGAAGAAGAATCGTCGCACGATCGTCGCACGTCGCACATCACAAAGTGTGTGTGTGTGTGTGTGTGTGTGTGAAATATAGCCGCTATATGATTTACTCACAGAGAAGACAGACGCAATTGTCTCCGCGCTCTCGCCTTGACAAAGATCGAAGATCGTTTTGCTGCGACTCTCTCGTTGTTCAGTATATCTAATTTATACACACGTGTGTAAAACACACTTTATTCGTCCGCAAACACAAATTCCGTCACGAAATGCACCGACTGCGGCGACGCACAGGTATAATTAGACGGTAATATTTATCGTTTCAGACGACACACCCGTGAGCGCGCGCGCACACACACGCACACAGAGTACGATCTAATCACCGAAAATTTAAATAGTGTTTTACGGCGTTAAATATATTTTTTATGTAGATGTGATGAGGCGCGACAACGGCAAACACCGGTTTGCGAGATAAGCGAGAGGGAGACGATTCCGTAAATATGCACGCTTCAAATAAAAGTGACACACTTGCACACTTTTTCTTTATCACAAGTAGAATTGCTGCTCTTATCGCGTTTGCTGCGAAGAAAAAAAAAGTGCCACTCATTTGTTTTTCAATTTTTTAAATTAAAAAACGCTACGTATGTCAGTTTCGCGAATTTTGAAAATCCAAAACACATGAGACTTCTCGAAAATATCTCGCCGTTAGATCGAGATTATCGCAGCGCGGACATTGCGCGCGGAGATGCGATAGTTAATAGAAAAAAAAAAAAAAGAAAACCTGTTGCAACAATAAAACGAAACGCGCGTGTAGAATATTTTCTTATCGTCACGTATAGTAGCAATGCGAGTTAATGCGTGTGATAAGACAACGCGATAAAAGAGGAATTCAGTAGTTCGTAATTAAGTGCAGCCGGAAAATTGCTTTAGGGAAAAAAACACGCACACACGACAGCGGTTTCGTGTGAGATAATAATCGAACTGTCGGTGTAAGAGATCTCGCGATATAATCGGAAGATGTGATCATTTTTTTTTTCTATTCATTATCCGCATTTTTTTGGGAACTGCTTGATTGCGAGAGTTCATCTCGCGACGTTACATAATTGCATAAGAGAATTTCTCGCGCCGGCAATTTCTTGTGTCTGAATAAAATTCGATTAGCTTTATCACGCACACACCACACCGTGCCGAATTTCCAGATAGAACATTAAAGCACAGACGATGTTATCGACACTATTGAGCGCAAAGCGCGTTTCAAGGTCTCTCGAATTCTCTTTGGAAGCGGTATTTTTATCGAAAAAACACAAAGGATTGTTGCATCGCGTTTTTGTTTCCCACGATCTCATGATTATATAAAAATTAAAGAGAAGAAAAAACGACTTTAAAAATAATTTATATCTAATTAAGCTAATGACTTTGAAGTAATTTAAACCGCACGTATAATATTTTTCTCTTCTATTTAATTACATTTTAATTACATTTTGAGAGTTTTAATATATTAGTTAAACATCCAAGCCTGTCCTTTGTGTATATTTGACACTTTGCTCTGTACGATTGAGGAGAAGGACAAAAGAGAAATCGCAGGCAGCAGTCCAACAAGATTTCCGTCTAGAATGTTGTTAAATTTAATTGCTCGTAGCCAGGCTCTTCTCCCGTTACATCGTTGCACGAGCGAGGCTGCAATTGGCTAAGTGACTTATTTTGCTGTTAGGCAAATGTTTAATCGGAACGCTCGCTAAGATACGCACCAACTACTTGCTCTTTTTTTTTTTTTCAAGATCTGTGTACCAGAGTGTTCGATGGATAAAAACAAAAAAAACTTACGTACAAATTTATTTTACAACGGAATTGACTCGATTTCGTTGAACTCTCACAACAACCGGGAGCCGCGACAGTCGGACGCGACAATTGCGTGCGAAAATGCGGCAAATAGGTAAATTGACAACGGACGGGCGTTGGTTTCCTGTGAAATTGCACAAAGTGATCACATAATCGAAATCGCACCTCGAATGTGCACACGCGCGCGGCGAAAGATAAAAATCATTCAATTTCGGCGCTTATCGGCGTTTTAATTTATCGAAATAATAAAAGAGAAAAGACGAATATAACGTGAGAGACACAAACGCGAATTAAAGACAGAATTAAAGAAGAAGAAGTTAATGAATTTCTCCGTTCCGAGAATTGTTCCGCAGAACGGAAAGTAATGTACGTGCGGTAGAAAGCGAGACCGCGTTCAATTAGATGAATGACATAAAAACGAGGAAGAGGAGAAGAAGGAGGAAGAGAAGAAGCGAATAACTCCACTTATACTGCTGATTAGGTTGTAACCCTAATAAACTCGGAGCAACAAGTTCTTCACGTACGTGACGTTATGGCCGGCTTTGGTTAGGCCGTGTGAGATTACAGCTGCTCACGAGACGTCGATCTTGCGACAAGTGTTATTTGAAAAAAAAAAAAAAGAAGAAGAAGAAGAAGAAGAAGAAGAAGCGCGAGTCGATTGCGCGATTCGATTGCGCGACACGATAGCAATCGAAGAAAACGAGCGCGACGAGAGAAAATAACGTGAGAGAGTTTCGAAGCGTGTGCTACTAGCAAAATTTCTTTGTGTGCGATTAAACACAATTTGCAATTACAAAGAAAAAACGGAAGAGGCTCTACATTCGTGCAATTATTTTCTTTTCCGAATGTGAAAACTGCGTTTCGCCAGCAGCGAGTAAAAAATGCACAAACGCGTCGATTACGCACCTTTCTCAATCGAACGTTAAACGTTAATCGTCGATTATCGTTTATCGGAAATATTACTCTGAAATCGTTGCGCAGATCGTTATTCAATTCACGGATCAATTCACATTACTCGATCGTGTCAGAGTGCGCGAGATGTGTTCAGACAATTTGAAATATCGATAATATTTAGAAACAAATGTTTTAACATGGATTGAAAACGTATAATAAAATTTTCAATATATCGATAATAAAAAATTTTCCTAACTTGTAAAATATAATATTTATGTGTGTGTGTTATTAAATAATATTTATGTGTGTCCTTTTGTAGAACTTCTAAAACAGGATCTCTCTGCCAAATAAAATGTTATCAAGTCGTGATGAAGACCGCGTCGCCGAATCGCACGCGTAATCGATCATCGTATAAGCACAAATATCGCAATTAAATCTGCTTTGTAATCTCGCCGACACAAACTCAAGGTTGCGCGATTTAAATCTCTACATACAATACGTATGTATTTCATCGAGTCGAGAGATTATATTTCGAACGTATATATTCACAGAAATTTGCAAACGCGATAATCGCGATAATCGACGCCAGGATGTTACCACTGGAGTGTCGCCCAATCTACAAAATGCGCGAAAAACAAGTGTAACATCTCCGATCGCATTCGATTATCGAGTTGTGTGCCGAGTTGTCACTCGACTTGGCGAAGTCTTCTCTCTCTTCGCGCGAGAGAGTCGTGTTCCCGCCGCCGTTTCGAGCGCAATTGATGAAATCGCCGCGTTGACACATCACTCCCACGGATCGATCGAGTTAATTACCTTGATTGAGACGAGACAAATTTATCGAATTACGGACGAGTTGGGCAGACAGGAACAAATAAAACGAAAAAAAAAAACACACACACACACACACACAGCGTGGAAATGTTGACTCGCGCTTGATGACACACTTGTCGGATAAGCGGCGGTCGCGATAAGCGCGTTACGCACCGCGCTGTGAAAAGAACAAAAAGAGGGGAAAAAAAAATTACATAACAACACCGGTCGCAACACACCACGGAATTCGAGGCGGACAGCGGCGATAATGGTTGTTCGCGGGACCGGCGCGCGTCTCACACTACTTGCGAGTTCGCGCCGGATCCGATTTGAACAAGTCCTCGGGGCCTCGCAACACAACAACGTATGTACGTACGAGCTATACAACGAACGGGCGAGAGAGGAGAGAGTGAGAGAGAGAGAGAGAGAGAACTCTCGCGATGAGCTTGCTCGTTGTATTATACATACATATATATATGTATATATATGTATATGCCAGTGGCAGATGCGCTCGTTCAAATCAATTCAGCTTGTCAGGTATGCCATTCCGTACGTCCGTAGTCCAACGTCATCGGGCCGAGTATCGGTCACGCGCGAGATAATCGTTCCCGTCCACTCGGAAGCTCGAAGATTAAAATTCACGCAAAAGATGAAAAGATAGAGCGTGGTTTCTTCGAACGGGTGCTTTTCGCGATCCTCGCGGTCTGAATCATCAGATACGTCGGTTGCACTTCGCGGAATTCGAAGCATTGTTTTCTCATTAACAAGTTAACTCTCAACGCGCTAATTGAAGAATTTTTTTTTCGAAAGAAGGCGACAAAATATTTGTATTTTTCTAAACCAAAAAAAAAATAAATAAATAAAATAAAACTCTCGTGCGGAAAAAGGAAGAACTTTACATTGTGCAAAGACGACAATTGAAACACAAATGACTCTCGGAAAATTAGAGGAGACGAGTGCTTCCGTCGAAAATTTTGAATTCCGCTCGAGCGCTAACAATTACAATAACATTCTTCTTTTGCAAAGAGAAACGTCGCCGAGAAACATTGAGCTCTAAATACGTGCTAGTTTAATTCGCGTATAGATTTTTTTCGAGCGACGACAGAGGAAAATTTCGGCGCGCGCGAGAAATAATTCAAATAGTCGCGAGCGCAAACAAAATTACACGACGATACGAAAAAAACATTCATACTCTCGTACATTATGCGCGCACCTGATCTGACATTCAAACACAGATACAGCCGTTGTTGTTGTTCACTTCATTAGTCGTTTTTGACAGGCGGTTAATTAAGATTTCTCAACGTGTCGTCGTTAATTTACGTCGGTCTGAGACGATACGGGCAAACAAGAAAATGAACGTGAAACATCGATTGCGAGCAAACCAAGTGATTTCGTTAGCCGAACATCACCGAGAAATCTTAAAAAAAAAAAAAAGTTTAACAATGTAACAATTACGACAAACAATTATATGCAGCAGCAGAAGAAAAGCATTTGCGAAGCATTTTTTTCGAGAAACTCGACATCGCAACTGAACGATTTTCTCGATTTCTTGTGATCTCTCGTTCCGTATTTTCAGACGCGAGATTTCACACTGAGACTTTTGTTTCCGGAAATCGAAAGTGAAAACGCACACACACACACGCAGTAATGCGCGAGAAAACAGAGAAACAGACCTGTCGTGAACAAATTTGACGCACACGTTCGCAGTGTGTGACGGGACACCCCTTTTTAGTTCCGCTCTAAAGTCACGCAGGTGCGTCGATATCCTCGACTGATTTGACTAGATCCGATCCAACGAATAATATCCCACCTCGAGCCTCCGAAGTGCAAGGAGCAGAGACGGGGAAGAGCGAGAAGAGGGAGTCAGAACTCGTGACAATCTTCTGTCGGGAGATAAGAGCGAGATTGTGACAGAGAGTTACGTTGTCTTTTGTGTGTAGCGCGCGATTGTGTAAAAAAAAAAAAAAAAAAAAAAAACACTGCTTCCACATGTACGTATGACAAAAATTTGACTGATTAAGATCGTCGGAAGTGCGTTGCGACACTCCCGAAATTACACTGTAATGCTAATCGATCTCGCGATCTTATCGATAACGAATTTGGCGAAAATGACACAGAGAAAGAAAGAGAGAGAAAAAACTTCCTCAAAAAATAAAATTGAGACGCACCCACCGCTCCATTTATTAATTTACAGATGTAAATTAATAAATTGATCAATAAATTAAAGATATCACACGTTGATTTTTTCGACTGAGGATAATTATAACCGCGCGCAGTTTTTCAGCTATTTCGAGCAATGTCGCGAGTTTAAAAAATATACATATGTAACTCCGAATTGGTGTGAATAAGATAAGGAAAATACCGGAGCGGCGAAAAGTCAATATTAGCCAACGCGAATAATTGCGCGCGAAACAATGACACCACGGCTCTCTGTTCGGTTAATTATAATCGCAATTTGCGCGTTGCGTAATAATACACGGGAGTTTGTTCGGGAAATTTTTTTTTTTACTCGAGTATTTTCGGATAGATCGATTTTTCACTATTCAGAAAATAAAACTAACGGAAGATATTTTTTTTAGGTTCTTCCTCGACTATTTTCTCGCTTCGCATCGACGCGGTCGAAACACTTCGTTCTCGAACATTTAGATAAGAACTAATGACAATAAGTTTTTTCGATAACGTTTCCGTTTTCTTACTTCCGTTGTTTGCTTCGAAAGAATTTTTTTCTGATAGAATTGAATAAATAAATCATAAACAACTCTTTATACAATTGTTTTCTCTTCATTATCATCCTTTGATTGGCGTTCCGCGTCACGAAATTAAAATTCACAATATATATTTTTATTCGAAACATTTCCTCGCGCGTATGAACATTTTCCGCGTAAAAGCTCGTTTCGCTTCTCTGAACACCTCTCGACACTCGGGAAAAAAATATTATATTGCAATTGTGTATCGCGTGCAGTTAAACGCAAAAAAAAAAAAAAGAGATAATTCATCTGCGAAAATATTTGATAAGAGCGACGAGAGATTAGCGAAACTCTTTTTGTCGCGATAACCGTCTTCTTTTATTACGATGCGATATCGCGGCATCAAATTGCCGAAGCGATCAACATTCGGCTTCGGTCAACACCAACAATCGATAAACAGGTCATGAGAGATGATTGCTCGAGGTGTTTGTTTCACCGCGCAAATCATTTTTCACGAAAGGAAGCTACAATGAGAAAAAAAAAAAAAAAAAACGCGCTCGGTCTCGTAAGGTCGCGACTTATCCTTCTGCGATTTCTAGGTCGCTGCGAGCGGCCTCCGATTTAACGGTCAACTATTACGCAAATTGCCGTATCGCCAGCGACATCTTTCATTATGCGAAACGATGTGAAATTGAAGTATTATTACATTACGCACACACGCGTGACGCCCGCTCATATGCATAGAGATCAGACTCACGTGATGACGATTTTCCTACGACAGCTTTTCGCTCTTTCGCGAAATAACGAGATCGTCGTCGGTCTTACGGACGCCAATTGATTTCGATTCATTGAAGATGCTTCGCGACGATTTCTACCACAATGCAGTTTCATCTCCTCGAGATTGTGACAATTAAAATCACACCGAAGAAAACAAATGTTTTTGCTAGATCTTCTAACGGTTATTGATTCGAAACTCGTAATTTATTAATAATAACAAGAAGAAGAGAGTCCGCACAACAGTCCTGCAAACGACTCCTACAATCGAATTTATTTCATTCATTCGTAATTTATTGTTGGAATCGCTTTACTTGCGCAAGAAAAAACTCTTGTCGTCGTCGAGGAACGTCGCGCGGAATTGTTAATAAGTCAAGACTTACAACATGTGACTATTCATTATCTTCGACAAAAACAATCGTTTTTGCAAAACAAGAGCAGGTTGTACACGAGTATATCATAATTTAACGACGTTTACACATCGACAATCTTATCGCACGATCGATTGTTTAGTAAGAGCGATGAGAAATAAGTGTGCGCGCGTAAATTTCGATCTGACAATCGTAAATAAAAAAAAACAAACAAAGTACAATTAATATCCGGACACAAAAGGAAATTATTGCTAATTAAAAATGTTACCGATTATATATTTCTCGTATCTCGAATATAAACAAATAATTGACTCTTTGGAAAAATATCCGTTATTATTCTCCAATTTAATGTAAATGTTTTAATGTAAATTCAGATTTGCGATATATGTTACAAGAAAGTTCGTTTAAGATATAAAATTTTGCGAAAGCTTTTTGCTTTTGTGAACAACACTCGAGAAAAATATCGAATCATCTTTTTGATACTACTCGCCTTAGCTCCCACGTAACAAAGGGTAACTTTTAACAAGATATCTTATTTTTTATCGCTTTATTAAAAATGATCCGTCAGATTCCCTTCAGACTTCGATATACGTTCCATAAAAATTTCTGTTTATTTTTTCATGACTTCGTAATTGAACACACGCGCGCGCACAAATGGAAAAACACAAATTTCACATCGTTGTAAATTTTGTTTGCACGTTTCTTTAATTTTGTTTGAATTACTAGCTCTTCGCAAATTAAATTACTCGCAATTGTCGCATTTCTGCGTTGTTCGCGCACCGTTTAGCGCGCGCTCAACCGGTTGTGGAACGAACCAAAATCGCGTACAATAAACAAATACTTTTTCAATATCTCTTGCACGTTTGTATTTCTCAAGTTGCCACGTCTGCCACTAGATGGCAGATTTTCTCGTGAGTAGAAAATCACGAGAAAGGTATATAAAGCCGAGCGCGTGCGATAACGACCGTCCTTGTCTTAGGGGAGCAGAGTATTCCATGATCGTTTAGTGAGAGTACTGCTGCTGAAACCCATTTGACTTAAATTAAAACCCGCATCCGTGTTCATAACGCGCATGAGATGCAATTTTTGGAAGGCTTCTTTACTTCACAAGAGGCCTCAGTAAAACGGTAGAACACAAACGTGGAAATTTTTCAAACCTTGTTTTAAAAAGTACGCGCGTAGACTTACACGTACTACGTTGTTTTCATGTATTTTCGATATATAGAGTATTTTATTCATTCGCTCAAGGTCGTTACGGTTTCAAAATTGCTTCAAAATAACGTGTGTTATATTTAAGCAAAAAATTCTATCGCCTTTGTATTTTATGACGTGATAAAACGATGTATTACATTACGCTGTTACACGGCACTATCGCGTAATTTACGTAACTGTTTTGGACGCACACACGGTGTCTGTCCATGAAATAGAGATACAACTCTCTAAAAGTGTTGATTTACGTGTGTGTGACGAACCGTTTCGAATAAATTGCAACTACGCAGTAGCGTGTGCGTGCGTCGCGGAGAGAGTGTGTTACACACGTGTGTGTCTTGCGTATTATTGCTTAACGAATTGAGCAACATCAATGTATAACTGTGTTTATAATAGTATTTAAAATACTGAATACACATACGGGTTGTGTGCCAGCACCGCGAACGATTATCGTTCGCGGTTTTTCGCATTTGCCTCGAAGGCGCTCTCTCTCTGTGGTATAATACGTAAACGCCACACGCAAAACACGCAATCGTATCGTAATTATCGCGTCTGAGAGAGTAATAGCAGGGTATAATCATTGCAAGGGTGTTTTTTTTATTTTTTTTTAACGAACAAAGCTACTTTTTTCACGTGCGCGACGCTATCGTCGAATATTTGCCTCGTTAAAATCATTAATTCGTTGACGTTATTTGAATTAATTGCTTTAATTCGATCTCGCTTTAAAGATGAAGGGAGAGTGATTTATCATTTTTCTCATCCTTGTCCCCTTTCTCCAGACTCAAATCGATTTTCAGATCGCGCGAGCGGGATCGCGCGTCGCATATCAATCGCGCACCAAATTGAGCAACGTCGAGAGCGAACTGGCGAAAGAAGAAGACCTCCGTCGAGTTACAAGTTTGAAATGTCTGAAGCGTTATAAAGAACCTTGGATATCAATCAGTCATTGAGTGACCCTAATAACGCCACGCGGCGAACCATCTGCCGGGCGAAATTGCGACAAAGGAGGTTGCGCGCTTACAAAAGAGAGAAGCTCATCTCATAAAAGATGAGTCCGCGAAGAAATCGCGCGCGCGTGAAATATAACATACACACTCTGTACACACACACCGCGTGTACGAACTGTGTTCTGCTAATAACTAAATAAATCTCGTATCTTTCTCTCTCTCTCTTTGCGAAGTGCGTGCGAACTTTCTGGCTAATTTTATCTGTTTCCTCAATGAAAACGTGTCTAAACAAAATAACAAACTTGTCGACACTTGGCGATCAAACATACGTCGAGTACGCGATAGAAATATATATTTTTTTTTTTATTTTTTGGAAATATTTTTTTTCCGTTAATTCCAAAATTCGACGTTCGAGATATTTGTCTCCGGTTAATTAAACCGAAGTTTCCACGGAGTTTCTCGGAGCTTCTCCGAAACGGGGGAAAATTGCGCGCTTTCCGCGCGCAATTCGGGTTAATTGGAGATCTCATATCTATTTGCACAACCTTCTCATTAACAGAATGTGGCCGCGGGGCGCAATTACCGGCGGTTTTCCGTTTTACGATCCCGAAGGCGCGGATCTCCGGTATTGACGGAATTATCGTGTGTGTGTGTGTGTGTGCGTGTGCGTGTGCGTGTGTGTTCCGCGCGATATAGCGCGCGCAAAGCCAAACAATTCGCATTTGCAAATAAACCTCACGTCCGCCGATGTACATAATCGCGCCAACTCGCGCCGTACCGACGCGCGTAAGAATCGCGTATAACCACTTCTTCGGAAACACACATACACACACACTAGGCCTTGAGATAAAACAGTCGAGAGAGAGTGTGACTTATTCCGAAGTTACTAGATGAAGCATATATCAATATCTTGTAAACAATCAGGGAAGAGGAAGAGCGATAATGAGGAGATGAAAGATGATCTCGTCAAAAAGCGAGACGAGAGAAAGAGAGAGAGAGAGAGAGAGAGAGCGCGGAGGAATCTTATCACGCGCGAGTCACGTAACTTTATTACGTCTGGTACGAGAAGAAGACGCGGAATATAACCAAATCGCACTGACTCGATAACCAACTTCTCGCATTTCGATATAAACTGTCCGACATTCGTTTCACCTTCGCGGTAATAAATTATTCCACTTGGTCGTTTACTTTCGAGAAAACTCGTCGCTTTGCGAGATAGAGAGAAAGAAAGAGGAGGTTCAATAGAGATTCGAGAAATATTTTAGAGGTTTGTTTCTAAATACAGAATCGTCGTGCGAGCATCAAGTTCAAGCGCGTAGGGGGGTACAAGAGAGAGAGAGAGAGAGAGAGCGAATAAACCGCTGGAGAAAGAAAAGGACGTAGTCAAGCTAAACTAGGCAGATAGGTGGTATAGACCTAGCCGACAGGGGCATCGAACTTTTACTCTCAACCGGGAGAGTTATGTACATTGCGCGTACACACACACACACACACACGCACACAACAAAATTGTCTACGGATCGTTCGATTACCTCACCTCGCGGTCGCGTAGAAAACCGCGTAATGCGACTCTCAGACGGGTCAGAGACGGGACGATCCTTTAAACTCTTCGAATTTTGTTAAAATAAATTTCGAATCAACTCTTCTTCGGGATCAACAGTTTTCGAATTGTTGACAATTGAAACGTAGCATTTTTTACAACAAAAAAAACTGAGGAAAGAAAACGACAATTAATTTTCTTCCCCCTTTAAATTCCACACAAAAGTAAATTTTACTTTGAGCGGCAGAAATTAAAAGACACAAGAGACACGTAACTCGAGAATCGCGATGGTAGAGAGGGGAATCCGGTGACAGTCGACACTCGAGTGGAAAATCGATTTCGAATTAGCTGAATTATAACTCGAGCGCGACGCGGAGACGACGACGCCGAGCGGCGTATATCTCTTGAAATCGTAATTTCGATTATTAAAAGTCGGCGCTCACATTAACGTTGATAATGTGTGTAAACACACCGGGTGGTACACGAGCGCAATAATAACACAACGCGCGCGACCTCACGGATATAAATTTTTCTCAACTCCGCAAATCGATATCGATTACAATTTCCGTGATGGAGCCGACAACACACTCCTTCGATTCCGGACCCTTCGCGTGCGCAAGGAAAATCGATATCGTCGAGACGACTTTATTTATATCCGACTTGTTGTCGGGCGTGTAACAAAAGTGACGGGGTCGCGCCACGTGGAATTGATCGAAGGTTGTGTCTTCTTTTTTTTTTTTTACCAGGCGCCATTATTACACCAGCGCTCGATCCCTCAAACAGTTCCCGTAGTATTTTCTAGATATAGATAACGCGCTTATATTTACACACGTATATCTCTCCGTCGTGACACCGTGAGACCAAGAGATCTATCACTAGAACGAGCTTCGTTGTTTGGCCCGATCTAGTCGCGCAACGCTATTTATACAAGATGCATGTGCGACTTTTGACACGAGTCGCTCGGTACTACGAATAGTATCACGTCGTTTTCACACATTCGCGAGATATCCGTCGGGGATATCGGGGAAAAGATGTTATACGCGCAAAAGTGTTCTTCCACGAATCCCGAGAATTTTTTACACTAGAGAGACATCCTGTCCCACGATCTATTTCGCGACAAATATGTGATATTTGATTTGTTTTTTTTTTTTTTTACGCTGCGGTGATTTTTATCTTCGCGCATCACACACACACACACATACACACACACACTCGGCGTCGTTGAGAGATAAAACAGGTGGATTCGCGTTAAATTTAGCGTCATTGTAAAAGTGGAACGGAGTAATAAACGTATTAACATTTTCTTTTACGATTTAAATCGCACATCGTGTCGGTGCAAAACCAAACTTGCGTATATACGAGAAAAAAAAAACGCGGTATCGTGCGGTGTTCGCTTGATTGAAACAAAAATTCGAATAATCAAAAGGCGTCTTGCCAATTATTTAGCTTGGCTCGCGCAAAATCGGACTAGGTGCGTAGGACAGGCATCATAAAAGATTAACGCCACCGCAGCTGAACGCGGTAAAATAAGATCCCGGCGGCGGAGCGTCGCGCTCTCCGGTTGCTCTCACGTTGCGGAATTTAAGATCTGTGTTGTGCGCGCGATCGTTTCGAGTCCTTGCGCCTTGTGGTATTTAACGCTGGATTTACGCGCGGTAATTCGCGCCGAGACCGTCGTAATTCTAAAATTTTCGCGTTCACTTTTCCTTGAGTTCAACGTCGCGCCGCACACAACGACACATCTTTCCGTTAACGTGTGATTCGCGCGAAAGATTACAAAACTGAACATTTGCAATATTTATAAATAATTCACGTCAATTGTGTTAGTTAAAAACAAATTCTTGTGCCGTGCTTCTCGCTTTGTTAAAAAAACAAAAAAAAAAAAAAAATATTCGTTAGTCGATGACGAGTGTCGCAACTTGAAGCAAACACGGCGGTATTCAAATTTTGACGAGCCTCAAACCCCCGCCGATTTAAATCAGAATCCCGTGCGACCGGGAGAGCAAGACTTTCCTTCGGAGCGCAAAGCAAGAGAGATACATAAACCCGATTCGTCTCGTACGTCTATGTCTATTCTTACGTTCATAAGGTTATTTACACTCGGTGTCTGACACCATTTTCGTAGCTCGAGGCACGGCACCCGGAGCCAAGCTCGGGACTATTTGTCCGCCAAAAGTCTTGGCTTAACGGAGCGCGAAAAGTGTATTTTGCGTTTTGCGACAATCGAAACTCCCCGGTCGGATTGCAACGGTCGATTGCGTTCGAAGCTCGAAGCTGGAATTGTTTTTATTTATGTTTTTATTTTTGTTTTGTTTTGTTTTGTTTTGTTTCCAAGAAAACTTTTCGAGTTATAGAAATTGTCAACTTGCATCATTTCGAAATTCTGACACTTGAGCGCGAGTTCGGTTTTATTTCAATCACTTCTTGGCAACATTTATGTAATCGTTTGAAGTATTTGTCTCTGTTGCAAATAAACTCTCGTCATTATTTGCGCGCGATTACTGTCTTTTGCAAAATAAATTTGTTGTACAAAAATTTTATCGAGTTTGTCATTTTTCTGCGCACAAATATTCTTCTCTTATCACAAATTCTCTAACGCAAATTCACATAAAACGCACTTTATTATATCGCGAAGAACAACCGCTGACAAATGAGTTCATCGTTAAACAAATTGCATCTTTTTTTTTTTTTAAAAAAAAAGTTATCATTTTTTCAGCTGTGCATCATCATCACATAACAGATTGTCGCACGTGCTGAAACTTGTTATCGGTCGCATATCACACACAGGCTTACCCTTTTCTGAAAAAAACAGCAAGGTGCGCCCTGGCATTTGCTCGAGACTCGCCGCGAGACGCGTTTTTTTTCGTGATAAGCGCCGATAAAGCACTCGTGAATTACGCGAACCGAGCAACGCGACGAGCCGAAAGAAACTGGTGGACGGTGGTCGCGGCGGCCCCACCACGCGCCGGTCTCCCTTCGTCGCCCGATACTCGCCGATGAATGTAAACATACGCGACAGCTGATCGCCACCGCCGTCGTACGCTCCGATTCCACAGCGTCCGCGGCTAGCACGCGAGCCACGCGTATCGCCCCCGAATATCCGAGGCGGTTATAACGCGATTATAAATATATTTCGTTGAATCATCTCGGAAACATCAGACGTAAGACACGTTTGTTTAATATTCGAGATTGTGTAAACTTTATGCCGAAATGGCACGCGATAAAAAAAAAAAGAAAAAAAAAAAAAGTGATACAATAATCGTCTGTGAAACAGAAACCTCTGTCGCAGAAAAATTGAGAACACTTGTTTTTTTTTTTTTTTTATCAAATATATAGATTTTCTATTTCGAATTTAAATCGTAAAATTATATACACTGTGTGTTTTAATTAATCATTAAGTTGTCATGTGGCCTCGTCGTAGCTTTGGTTTCGGTGGATCCGTCAATATCAATCGGAAATCTAACGTTACAAGCTGCAATTTATATTCATCTCAACTAATATCGGTCTAAAGGAATGTGTATAACATCACAACTACGCACATATTCGAGACTTGGCTGGTAAATGCGCTGCGCGATAACAAACGCGCACATAACGCGCGTGATACTATCAAGTCACATTATGAGAAAAAATTAAATACTTTTATTACGCATACAGTTTGTACTCTGTTAAATGTGTAACGTGAACGATAAAATCTGTCTATAAAAAATATATGTAACTTCACAAATGTACTTATGCTGACAGCGTTACAATTTGCACTGGGATTACAACTGGACTTAACGTGATACTTTAAATTAAAGTTGTAAGTTTTTTTTGGAAGGAACAACTAAACGGCTAAAACATCGTTTCTCGCTTTTGTATACGTAAAATTGTTACATAAGTACACAAAATCAGTAGTTAGATTACCGAAGATTAAGTGTTTGACAAATTCAAAGCAAGAGAAATACTTTCCCAACTTTGTCTCATCGTTTATCCAAACGTACTTTAAATATCTCGGTGTTGAGCATTTCTTTTTAAATTTAAAACCCGTGTCCCGCGTGCGACAAACATTTGTGTGTGCTATTTTGATAACAATAATGTTACGACGTTCCGTTATTCATCTCTCCGAGAGGTTCTATGCCCATAGTCCAGATTATTGGCGTGTCCGTATCCACGGTTACTTCGGAATTGCTATACGTGTTCGAAGTACTTACTAACCCGCCGAACTCCATAGTTCCGTTATCTGGAACGTTAAAAAGAGCACGTTGAATCGTCACAATACGTCACATACCAAAGATTAACCCGTTCAAGGACGATTTTGTCTTCAAGCGGAGAAAAAACGCAAGAGAGAAACATACACGAGAAACATACTTAAATTCCATTTCAAACCAGTCGTTGTTATGCGACTAGCTGGACATCCAAACGGCAGTAAACCGCACCAAGATTGTTGCTGCACCAGAATTTCCGGTATACGTATCTTGTGCAAACCGGGTCTTAAAATCCACGTTAAAGAATTTCTCGCAAATTGTATCACCTGTAAAATTATTTTGTTCTAAAGATATTTGACGACAACACGTGCACACACACACACACAGCTTTGTTTTTCTAAACACACTGGAAATTCAAGAATTCTCAATTAAAGACAATCGTATATCTCAAATTATAAAATTGTTTTCAAAACAAAGAAGGAAATAAACACACTTGTGACACATCACCTTTATATCACCCACAAGCTTATCACATTTGTACAAGGTATTGATATTGCCAATGATATGATCAAATCTCCCCGACGTTTCTGCAAGCACGTATATTTCATCCAACTGTCAAACACAATACTGTTTTTCTTTACAACATTCAAAAAAAAAAAAATACATACTTCACGAAAAATACAAAAAACTTTCAACAATCACCTCTAGATTTCTTGTCTTGGCGTAATGTCCGACTTGCAGCAGGGCTTTGGTGTAATCTGTGTTATCTTGATCAGGTGTCTGTACGACAACAGATCCCATATTTCTCAGCTTGTTCAGAAGCGCGTGCGAACAACTATCCAAATCCCCCGTAATGAGACCGGGCACGTATTGCTCGTGTTCGCCACTGATCAGATCTATCTCTTGCTCCTCCAAGTATCTGAGCCATCTGTGGGTCCCGCCGTCCACGGTAACGGTGATTTGAGCTGGTTACAAACAGCTACGTAAATTAAACACGTAAAAATTACATCGCTCTTGCGGAAGTTCTATCGATAAAACCGTTTCTTCAACCGTCGGGTGTGAGACTCACCGTTTTGCCAGAGTTGCAGCAACACGCTGTGCTTCCAATATATCGGACAGTTCAGCACGACAATCGCGTATTTGCATTGCGTGCCATGATGAAACACATTGATCGGATCCCATGACGTTTCGTTGCGCTGCGATGATTCCGGTTGCATCCCGCGGATTCGGACGACGCAACGTGACTAAAATCGACGTAATCCGCAGATTGAGGTTAAGAAAAAGAATTTCGAAGGCATGTGTTTACGTAATGTGCGACATCGGTTTTGCGGCATTTGTCGCACAGGCTTTTTATCGTTATATGAGAAGCAAATGATATAAAGGAAGAAGAGATAGAGAGAGAGAGAGAAGCAGTGTCTATTCTAAGCTCTCTTCTGCCTGCGTTCGTTCTCTTACGTAATCGTTGTTTGACCTTGAGCGGAAATTCAATTTTGAAGCGGCGTTGGGAGAAAAACGCGCTGTTGACGTTCGAAGTTTCGCGCATCGCAAACAAACGCTCGATCTCGCATCTCTTCGCTACGTCCGTCAAGTTGCGCGAAAGACAGTTGGACGAAGTTTGACGGTTCCGTGTCTTCAATACATAAAAAAAAACTGTGTTTGATACACGACGGAAAAAGAAAACTAATAAATCTATTTTTGACAGAAACCAAACGCTTGAATGACTCACCCCGCTCCTTTCATTTAAAAAAAATTGTGCGAATTCGCCACTCGATTTAGAAAAAAAATCAAATTGATCGAAAGTCGAATTCGCGTTGGTGGTCTTCGTGCGAGAGACAAGTTCTCTCTCGCACGTGGGTGGGTGGTGGATTTCCTCTCGTACGCACGCGTCGCTATCGATCATATGTTTCTGCAGTGCAGAATCTGCACCTCACCTTCTTCCATCGTTTGCGGAAAATTGCGCCACTGAGTATGTTGTAATTCGACCGCTCTGCCGCGTTTACAGCGCGTATGATATTCCTCGTTAACATCTTTTGTATCGCGATTGACGAGCGTATAAAATTTTTGTGCGCTGATCAACGCGTGTTAGATTTTTTTTTTCCGTATAAAATTCCAACATTGTTTTGTTTGCCAAACAGCGATCGATGGGTTCGAGAATTTGGATGTGGAAAAATATACCTGGCGTTCCGGGCAGATGCAACGACGTGCTTTACACGCTGCCGATGTCGCAGCCTACACGCGACATCCTCGTGTTCTTTGGCGGCGACGTCCAAGTACGTGAGAACCAAGAACCAAGTGAGACCAAGCGTGGTGGTTATTAATCACTGGTGGTGGTTTATATTATCAATCGCAATAATTTGTATCCGTGTATTCTCTCATTTTTCTCATACTTGCCAACTGTCGTGAAAACACATCTGATTGTTTATAAATTTCTCACGTTTAATTATCGTAGGATATTCAAATAAATATGGAAAAACATCCAGACAGTAAAGAATACGTCAAGTGGAGTCTGGACAACACGGCAATCATGCTCTCAAAACAGTTTCCTAAATGTCATATATTTGTGGTTCGCCCATCCAGGTAAGACGCAAAATAAATTCATCTCGGTACAATAACACACAAATTCTCTTAACTAGAAAAATTGTTTTTCTCTCTTTTTTTCCAGAATGACAATAACCAAGCACGCGGTGTTCAGTTGTTTCGACAACTTTGTTCCGGGAGACAAATACGGCACACCCTCATTTTGTCCCATGCACAAAGCGTTGAAACACACGAAAGAACTTCTCCTTTGTTGCTTGGAACGTGTTAAAACATTAAACCTGGAAGAGGTACCAAAAGATAATAATAATGCAATTGATTGAGATTTACGTTATTTTTGTTTAACGTGTGTATGACAATTTGTCTTTTTATTTAACAAACGTTCCGACATATTTAGACTACTTGAGATATCAAGAGAGCACGTAACAAAATTTCTCAATATTGGTTTTTAGGACATCGACGATTTTAATATTGAAACAACAAATGTGAGCCTAATGGGTTTCAGCAAGGGTTGCGCGGTTTTGAATCAATTTCTTTACGAATTTCATTATTACGACGAGAATCCGAACACCGACGGCAATACGAGGAATTTTATCAAACTTATCAAAGATATGTGGTGGCTGGATGGCGGGCACAACGGTTCGAAAAACACGTGGATTACGGATCAAAATATATTACGATCTTTCGCCAAATTAAGTAAGATAATCCGAGACAGACAAATATTTGGAAAAAATTTATGTACGCAAGTGTTTTTTGATATTAAAAATGTTTTACATTTTTGTATTTCTGAACAGGAATAGACGCTCACGTACACGTCACCCCGTATCAAATGCAGGACTTTCATCGGCCGTGGATTCACGCGGAAGAAGGTGGGTTTAACGCGACTTTGAAAAAGTTGGGAGTTCCCGTACAACGGACCTTACATTTCGCCGATAGGGAGCGAAGTTTGTCATCACACTTCAACGTTCTTACGGAAGTTAAGAGTAACGTAGGATAAAAAAAAAAAAAAAAACTTACACCTCCTTTCTCTATATCTATCTCTTAAATTTACCAATTAAACGTCTGGTTCAATTGATCTTGAAATTGATATATTGAGCAACAGATCGTAACATTTTTATTTAATTGAGAAGAGTGTATTTTATATAAATTATACAAAATAATTTACTTAGAGGTTGTGTAATCGAATATTTCCGCAATTTGTGTACGTATGTATAGTCTCGCGATATAAATAACTAGATAATTATCGTCGTATGCACAATTGCAACACGCTCTCTGCTTGGATTCTAATGTGAAGGAAGACTGCTCTACGCTAGTGTTAAGGAAATTACGTTATGAGAAACATTGACTTATATTCGGTGCTCTTACATCGCGAGACTATTTTGTTCCAACTATAAATACTCTTAATCTAGTTAATAAGTAGCAACCAGTTATTAAGTAAAATGTGATGTGTTATGTACAGTATTACGCATAAAAATATTACTATATATATTTATACTATATTTTCATAGAAATTCTTATTTCAATATTCTTTTTATTTTTGTAGTTTCTATTAATATCGCATTTAGTAGCAACATATTCTAAAGCAAACAACTGAGATTAAATTTGATATATATTATAGAAAATTTTAAGGATCTATCTAATATATATTATAGAAAATTAAAGATCTATCTAATATATAAATAAAATAACGTTAAAAGAAATCTCGTTATGTACATGCGAAGAATTCTGTCTTCTCGCATATAACTGTATTACATACTCACTGTTACTCTTCAAGGTATTTTTGATAAATAATATACTATGTGCGTACGCCGGTTTAAAAAAAAATGTCTGTTATACTATCTCCATACAACTGTTTGCTTAGAAATATTTATATGCAAAAAATAAAATAGAGAAAAAACTTGAACTGATATAACAGAGTGTTAAAAAATTAATTTTCTTCTAATAAAATAGTTAATTGAATTTTTACATATGATAAGTGTGATTTTAACTTTGCAAACTTTGTTTCGCGCGCGTTCTAAAACATTCTCTACCGCTCGAATTGTTATAATTTTCGTAAAATTCTAAAAACACGTGTGATTAGATAATTCTTACCTATTACTTATATTTGGTTGTTGCTGTCTTTGTTGACATACAAGTCTGTACACAAAAAATAACAGCACTTTGTTTCAATCTAATTAATAACTTTCTGTTCTCATTAACATTTGTTCGGACATTTAATTCCGTGAAAAACTACACTTCCTGATTCTGTAACACACAAATAACAAATTTCAGTGGCAAAAAGATACGCAACACGTTCCAAAGTATTAAAAAATATTCATAAAAAAGGTATTCTTTAATAATTACATTAAATAATTATATAATTATTATTCTATATAAAATTATATATTTCTTAATTTTAATATAAATAAAGTAGATCAGATTTTAATCAACCATTACCTTTGACTTCATACAACACTAGGGCTTCGGCCCATTCGTCCGAACCGTCGCAACAGTCACAGAATCCATCATTGACCTTGTAGGACGGTATTTTTACTGCAATGTAACACGAATTGTTGTACATCCTATAATTCTTAATTAACATAAATATTACAAGAACATAAAATCCAGAGTTGCACGATATACCTGCTGATTTCTTAAAACTCGTTTCACAATAGAAGATACCGTTGTTGCACGCATTGGTGCCTGGTTCGTCGCTGCCGTCCGGACAGTCGCAGTAATCGTCGTTGATTTTCACAAAGTCTATCTCGTTCTTCGTGGAGAAACAAATGAATTTCCCGTTGACATTGGGAAGATACTTGACGATATCTTGGTCCCGCGTGCCGCGCAACGACACGGTTCGGCCGTTTTTGTCGCGCACGAGCTTCGAGTGTTGCGGCTGGTTCCACTTGGATGTCTTCTTGCCGACGATCACGCGATGAGTGTCTCGCAGCGAGCCGATTATCAGTTTGCCCACATTCTGCCGATTCAGCTTCGTGCTCAATTGAAGCTGATTGATCACGAAAATCGCAGAAACGATCAACAGCAGATACTTGATTCGCTTTCGCAGGAACCAACGTACCTTGGACACTATGGCTTTCATATCTACCGGCTGATCGACCTCTTCGTTTGTCTCCTTTCTTCTTCTTTCTAATTTAACGCGTCTTTAGCCTCTTGTTGGTTCTTGCTAATTGACGCGCATTACCTTCGTCGGTTGTCACAAAGTGGATCCTGACACGAGCACACGACGTCGTTGCACAACGTCTCGTATGTCAACAAAACACCGAACATCCGATACGAGACTATCATGTTGTACTTTGTGCAATGTTGATCTTGCCGGACTCGCCGCTAAATCGGATGTGTACGCATACCAACAGCTGTTTCGCAATTTGCATGTTTTTCCAACCGCGTCTTCGTGTTGGGACGCGGACAGCTTTATTTATGCAAACACGCACCGTACACAGGGTGTTCGATAAAAAAATCTTCGCTATAAGTGCACACACGGACCGAACAAGTGCAGCTACAACGAACCACGTGTAGCTGGAAAACGTAACCTCTTACTTGTTCCAGAATTAAATGGAAGAGACACACACAGTGTCAATGTTTACAGGAGTAAGAACGAATGTTTTTTTTTAAAGACGCGGTGTAATTGGCTTAACAGAGCACGTTAAGTTTTGTCCAAGAAGAAAAAAACAATTTGCACAGAATTGAGTAAATAAAAAATAATATATAGACATATATGTAATTGTTTATTCTTTCTCTATGAGATTTTTGCACAAGTTGTATTGTGCAGCGGTAGATATAGCATTTAACAGATCGCCAATTAAAATGGCAAGTCAGAAGAAAACACCGTTGAGTTTCGAAATATTGGCCGAATGTCAAACTACAAAAGCGAGAACTGGCAGAATGACGCTCGTTCATCACCACGTGGACACGCCGGTGTTCATGCCAGTAGGAACTCAGGTTTGTAAATTTTTTTTTTTTTCACACTTCTGCCGAAGATATATACAGGGTGACTTGTAAGAAAAGTGTTCGTCTCTCTTTCCCTACGGAGAAATTTGTTTATTTTAAATGATAAACTTTTACGTTGTCTATACACACGATCAAAGTTCAATTTGCATAACTTTACACATAAAGTTTATACAAATCACTTTACTTTTAATTAACAAATATTCTATAAATGTTGTTACAGGGAACTTTGAAAGGGTTGTTACCCCAGCAATTGGAGCAACTGGACTGCCAGATCATTCTTGGCAATACCTATCATCTTGGAAACAGACCTGTAAGAACAGAATATTGTGCATTGGAAAAACTGTCATAATTAATTTAGAGAGCAGTTTCACAATCAAAGTTATATAACACAAGAGCTTTGGGTTTACGTCGGTAAAATTAAACAACACCAAGATTTCACTTTTTAATCAATCTCATTCTGACGAGTTCGCACGTTATTCTAGGGCGCGGATATTCTACGCAAAGCTGGGGGTTTGCACAAATTCATGAACTGGAAGAGAGCCCTGCTAACAGACTCCGGTGGTTTTCAAATGGTTTCGTTGTTGGAATTAGCTGAAATAACGGAAGAAGGTGTCAAATTCAAATCGCCATACAACGGTACGCTATGCACAGTCAAACATATATTTTCAGACATCAGTTTAAACAGATAGATACAGCTTACATACAATAAACCTGTATACAATACAACGTTCCGCAGAATCCGAGTGTATGTTAACGCCTGAACATTCTATTCAAATTCAAAATGCGATTGGCGCTGACATAATAATGCAACTCGACGATGTAGTCAAAAGCACCTTGACCGGGCCAAGAGTTGAAGAGGCGATGCATAGGTATAACACAACTTTTAAATATCTCTTTTCAAATAATAATACATATTTAAAAGTAATCTCCTAAATTTTTTTTTACCAAACACTATCTACAATACAAATCGTTTCAGAACAATACGCTGGATGGACCGTTGTTTGTCGGCACACGAAAGACCTAGCGAACAAAGTATATTTCCAATTGTGCAGGGTGGTCTGAATCCCGAATTACGAGCCGAGTGCGCGCGCCAACTGACTAAGCGAGAAGTGAACGGATTTGCTGTGGGAGGTCTGAGGTACAAATCATCAAGGATTACTTACTCTAACAATATAACAAATTCAAACAAGAAATAAAAATCTATATTATATAACACATAAATAGAGATGCCAAAATTGTGCGTGATCTACTACGTGATTTCTATTTTTAACGATTCTTACCGGATTTCAGTGGCGGTGAGAGTAAAGACGAGTTTTGGAGAATGGTCCATTTGTCGACTGACATCCTTCCGAAGAATAAACCGCGATATCTCATGGGTGTTGGATTCGCGGTGGATCTAATTGTATGCTGCGCGTTAGGAATCGATATGTTCGATTGTGTGTTTCCGACCAGAACAGCCGTGAGTATCTTTTACAGCACACATTAGAGTTTTTCTTAATAAAATGTGGAATTTTTTTGAAATAACATTTTCAGAGATTTGGCTGCGGACTGGTGAAAACGGGACAGCTTAACTTGAAGCAGGCGCAATATAAGAAGGACTTGAGACCAATAGACGAAACATGCGACTGCATGACCTGTAAGACCTACACGCGCGCTTATCTGCATCACATCGCTACTGTGGAAACGATATCGTGTCATCTCTTAACTGTTCATAATATCGCGTTTCAAATGAGGCTCATGCGAGATATTAGAAACAGTATAAAAGAGCAAAGGTTTTCTAAATTTGTACAGAACTACATGCTAACAGTTTATCCTGACAAAGACTATCCAACGTGGATAATCAACGCTTTGAAAGCGGTCAATATTAGCTTATTGTAAAACCGACGTTTCGAAAGCACAATTTTTTGTGAAAATTTGTTTGGTATTTTGTAAAGATTTCTCTTTATAAATTTTATTTTTATTGCGTACTGCACATCAATACGTGTGATATAATAAGTATTTATGCGATCTTATGTATGTGTAGATAAATTTGCGACCACGTGCGTTGCTATTTTACACAACAAATATGACGCAGACTTGGTCTAAAGAGCACCTAAGCAATGTTTTATTTTTTTTTTTTTTTTTAATTTTGATTGAGAGAATCTTCGATCTTCTATTACAGGGACCACATACACATCGATATAGATGATAGTAAAATTTGCCTAATACTGCAGTACTTAAATAATAGAAAACAAAATAATCATTAAAAGAGATACTTTACAAGCCTTATACCTCTTACTTGGAATTTTTTCTCTTTCTACTTTGAGGGAAACAGTAGAGAATTAGGCACGTATCGCGGGTGCAAATAATATTAATTTCATCACATGAAGTCGTCCGAATCGTAGCCACTCATTTCTGTGTTCAAAGTCATGTTGGATGAATTAAATAGAGAAGTGTAACTCCTGAAAAACTTTAATTGCTCTGTATTTATCAAACTGTAATAGAAAAAAAAAAAAACAAAAAAAAAACAAACAAAGTATTAGGAATCATAATGTTTACCTAATCTCTGCCTCTTCTTTGCAACGCTTCTCTTCCATCTTTTCCAACTTTTTCTGCTCCTTTAGAAGTTTCTTTTTGTCCTCGCGTTCATTTCTATCTCTCTCTTCTCTCTCGGCTCTGAAGTTCACTTCTTCCGAACGTTTCGTCTTCGTTAAACGATTTATAATGGCATTTATGCGCTTGGCAACGCGAATCTTGCGAACATCCTTGTCTTTGTGAAAACCAACCTGACCAACTTCCATGCCTTGTGTCTTTTTCAAATTCGACCACATTGTGTAAACCACATCAACATCATTTGTTTTGTTTCCCTCAATGCTGTTCGCCTTCACCAATTGTGCGGCATCTTCCAACACCGTACTAGGAATGTCATCTATTGTTTGACCCTGTAAATGTTGAAAAAGAAATATTTTGTGCGCAGGTTTTCTTTTATATTATATCATCAACTAAGTATCTTCAATTAGACTCACATGTCTGAGTCGAAGGTAGACGTGAGCGGAAGAGTATTTATCAACGTGAAACCACACATCTTCGGGCCAGCCCCATCTGATAAGATCTTCATCTAAAATAATAATTTAAAATATATAATGTGTGTAATCTTATTTACCCCGATGAATACCCCTTCAGTATTTTCTCTACTTACTTTCAAACTTGTCAGCTCCCATAAACAATGTAATGGGTGGTTGCACCACTGCAATTCAAGATTTAGCAATCGTTAGAATACTCGTCTAACCTCTCGGTGATAACCAAGATTTAAAATTAATTGCAATACGCAATTATCAATATACGTACGTACGCAAAATATCTTTAGTTAATATAAGTAAATATAAAATGTAATCAAGTTTCGACCTTACCCTCGCTTATGAAGTAATAAACCATTGTTGAGAAGAATTTTGATAAAACCACGTGTGCGCAGCAAAAAGACAATAGGTCATCAAGAACGTTTTTATTTGTATTGCTGATAACAAGCAATGACGAGTTCACTTCGATGTCGTTGGGAGGTTCGGTCAAATTCTTGCTCTTGTTTACTCGCAATTGGTTGATTTGAGCGAAAAACCTAACCTTAACCTAGCCGTACGCGTTACCGCGGTTACGACGTCTTTCGTCAGAGAGAAGACTGAGAGCTGCTGAGAGCGGCCACGCCATTGTTGTTTTTTTTTTTACGACGGTTTCCAGCCGCTACTTTCAGCGCCGGGTTCCATTTTGCGTGGAACTCACGAACTACGAAACGAGTTCCACTTTCAGTCGCGTACGATAAAATTGTATCTCGGTTAGAGTCCGTGCTAGATCCACTTTACTGTCGATAAGTAGAACTGCCAACACACTTTAGACCCGGTTTCACAATTCGCGGTTAACTCGAATTAACCGAAGTTCGACTTGCTGAGCTCGGTTTAACGCGTTCAATCTTCTTTGTCAAATCTTCTCTAACCAATCACAGTTCATATTTAGGAAGAAAAGATGCGTTACGCCGAGTTCAGCAAGTTGGGCTTCCGTTAATTCGAGTTAACCGCGAATTGTGAAACCTTAAAGAAAGTGATTATTTAAACTCGCGCACATAGCACGGAATAGAACCGCACGCTGCGGACATGTCGCACCGACATGTCGCTCGTAAACTGGCTGCGTAGTTCCAATGTGTACCACCCACGTTGACATGCGCTAGTTTACGGGGCGGAAAAGTTATTACACATTCTCTTACGAACCTGGCCAGTCTCACTCTTCTCTCTGGAGCCAGTCAGGATTTGCGAGATCAGTACACATGCGCGGGAACCTGCGCCTTTCATAACCTGTCTGATTGGTTGTGCGAGCAACAATAAGTTGCAATAAGTTCTCGTTCATTCTTCGTTGCTTCGCCGTAATTTTTGACGAGTGTGCTGGTTAATATCGTCACGTAATAAAAAAAAAAAAAAAACATTTCTCAAAGAATGGAATATTCAGGAATCGGAGACAGTTTACTGATACTTCGATTCGATAGTTAACTGGACTGGAAGAAGTGCAAGGACACACACTTTGACAGCTCGTCTTCTTGTTCTCTACTACACGGCGTGTACGTGCGAGTGTCTCGAACGAACGTTTCTTTGTGTATTCGCGGAAAAAAAAAATTTATACGCGACAAGTGCAGCGAATTATTTGTTCGAAAAAATTGCGGATAGTCTCTTCGACGTATTCCAGTAAAGTGTTAATTGTTACATCCCGGTCTAAAAGTTGCGAGACGCAAAGATAAAAGAACGATTGAGAATATCTTATGACTTGCTGGTGCGCACTGGTAGTTGTATCAGTTGGATAATCTATCAATATAAATTTATATTCGTCTCGAACACGTTTTTAAACACTGAGTACCAAATGTCAAAGTTGAACAAACTCAACCTAAAACTACCATCCGGCCCGATAGAACCAGTACCGCAGCAATCGCCATCGCCGAAAACGGTCACATCTCTGTCCACGTACTCAGAACCGTCAGTGATACCAGAGTAAGTAGACGAACTGATGAATTTTAATCTAATTTAAATTCAAATTACATAATGTTTCCAACAGTTGCACTCTACTATATTAGTATATTAGTTTTTGTTATAATTCTTTTGTTTTTTTTATGATTTATAAAAACAAACTTCGAAACTGTTGTGTTTCATTGTAGCGATGCAAAAACCAAATTGGGCATAGATGCCATCCAAGAGGAATTAGAAGAATTAGAGATGACAATGGACGAGGAGCAACGAAAACGATTAGAGAACTTTTTAGTACAGAAAGACAAGGTTGGAGAACTGTGCGATGAGGATTTTGAAAAGTTAGGCGAATTGGGCGCTGGCAATGGTGGGGTTGTTATGAAAGTCAGGCACAAAAAGTACGGCCTCATAATGGCAAGAAAGGTCAATATTTTATTTAATAATTACTCTTAATGTTTTTATATAAACACACATCTTAATTATCGTATACTTCTTAGGATATTTATAAGAGACATTCACTATTTTTGCTTCATTTTCTTAGCTAATACACTTGGAAGTAAAACCAGCCATTAAGAAACAAATAATCAGAGAATTAAAAGTGCTTCATGAATGTAACTTTGCGCACATAGTTGGATTTTACGGCGCTTTTTACAGGTATCTTATAACTTTTTTCGATTTTTTAAATTATTTTTAGTAAATATGTTCGTATATAAAACATAAATTTGAATTCTATGCGCGATTGTATAAATTACAGTGACGGAGAGATTAGCATATGTATGGAATACATGGACGGTGGATCGTTAGACTTGATACTGAAAAAAGCAGGACGAATACCCGAAAACATCCTAGGTATAATTACATCTGCTGTAAGTCAAAATTTTTATTATCAACAATTATGAATAAGAAGAAGAAAGAGAAGAAGAAACTTTGAAATTTTTTCACAATCTGTAATCTAACATGAATGATCTCTATGATCTAACGCTACAATCGCGATAATACATGTGTAAAATAAATTCCGTGCAGAGAAACACGTGTAAAAAACTTACTGATAACGTGCAATTGGTGCATATTGGACAAATCTTTTTCAACGTGATGAAATCAGGGAAAATATTGGATAGGCAACGTTTCAATAATACGTTTCCCTTTCCATAAATCCACCTGGAAAGTAACGAATGCACAAACGTCTGAGTTCATCGTAAACCCAAAGAAACAGTCCAAGCGGCAAGCAGGGCCAGTACCAATAAGCTTTCAGCGGCATAGTTTTTAGCACGTATTCGGTGCTCGGAATGTAGAGTAAAATGCCCGTTAGAACCGCTTCGAAGATGAATGAGAAGTTGACCATCCAGTTGGTCATTCCTTGTTGAAAGATCGAATTGCGTCTGGTTTTGCACATAACCAGATCTATCATTTGCGTGATAACAATGGAAAGGAAGTATCCGCTCTGCGCTTCCATCAATAGATTCTTTCTGTTCTCGTAACTCCACGTTTGTCCCCAAGAATCTTGAAGATCGTTGATGGACGGATTCTCCCAGTCTCTTCGCAAACCTATCAGATCTTTGGGCATGAACCCGTTCATCATGAGCACCATGAAGTAGGTGTAGAAACCGGCAAACGATTGCGTCATTCCTATTTGTCCGTAAGTAACGGATATCAGACGTTTGTTCACCAGTTTGTCGTACTGAGGATTTCTTGGCGCTCGGCGCATTATGTCCGACTCGGCTTTCTCATAAGCCAGAGCGATGGCGGGAACCAGATCGGTGCCCACGTCGATGCAGATGACCAATTCGATGACCAGAGGTAAAGGAATTCCAAACACCAGACTGCTCAACATCGGTATCATCTCTGGCACGCTAGACGTTAACGTGTACGCAATTGATTTTTTTAGATTGTCGAATATTATGCGGCCCTCCTCGACGCCGGTCACAATCGAGGCGAAGTTGTCGTCCATGAGTATCATATCCGCCGCGTTCTTGGCCACGTCCGAACCGGCGATGCCCATCGCGACGCCTATGTCGGCCTTGCGCAACGCCGGCGAATCGTTTACACCGTCGCCGGTCACGGCCACGATCTCGCCCAGTCGTTGACAGCTCTCAACAATCAACAGTTTTTGTTGCGGCGATGTTCTCGCGAAAACTATCTCCTCGTAACGACGTATTACGTTGTCCAGCTCGTTCGCGCTCATGTTTCTCAATTCGCTGCCGGTTACGATTGTCGCGCCGGTTTCCGCGAGCGATTCGGTTATCTGCGTGTAAGATTTATTCAGCAAGATGGTTCTCTCGTATCGAGTCTGATGGCTCTCGCTTATGATACCAACTTTCTTGGCGATTGCCATTGCTGTCACAGGATGATCTCCCGTCACCATTATCACCTTGATGCCGGCGTTGCGACATTTCTGTACCGCCTCGAGTACACCGGGTCTCGGTGGATCTTGCAGACTCACCAGTCCCACGAATCTGTATCCCTTCGTAGGAAAATTGTAGGTCTCGATATTGAACTTGTAATCCGGTCCGTATTGTCTCGCGGGCAGATGAAGATCGCAATACGCTATTACGCGTTCGCCGAGATAACCCAGTTCCAAACAGGCTCGACGAGATATCGCGTGATCGTTGGCGGTCATGTCTTTTATCTCGCCTTCCGTCGTCAATATCGTCGTGCAATTATCCAATATCACTTCCGGAGCGCCTTTCATTATCATCGTGTAGCCATCGGCGTCCCGATGAATCGACATGTGATACTTGCTGACGGAACTGAACGGGATTTCGGCGACCTTCGGATAAGCATCGCGAAATCTCTGCGTGGGATGAATGTGCTCGCAAAAATTGAGAATGCCAGTCTCGGACGCGTCGCCGATCACCTTGCGCTCGTTAATGGGCAGCGCGAGAGACTCGGCAACGTATTCGGCGCGTAAACAAAGAGTAGCGACTTTTAGCATCGTGTTGAAAGCGGGTTTTTCCATCAGCAGATCCTTCTCAACGCCGATTCTCGCGCCCGGTGGAAAATTGTATCTGGAATGACCGAACCACAGATTGGCCACGGTCATCTTGTTCTGCGTGAGAGTGCCCGTTTTGTCGGAGCAGATCGTGGACGCGGAGCCCAGAGTCTCGACCGCTTCCAGATTCTTCACCAGACAATTCTTCTCCGCCATTCTCTGAGCTGTCAACGTTAACACCGTTGTCACAGTCACCAACAATACTTCCGGCACATTGGCGATGATTATTCCAAGCAGATATATAAACGCCATTACGACGTTCGGTTCAACCAGCAACGACAATCCGAAGAAAACCAGACCGCAAAGGAGCGCGACAATTGTGATGATCTCGACGAAATGTCTGATCTCCTTAGCGATCGGCGTTTCGATTTTGACGAGTTGAGAAGTGAGACCGGCGAGACGACCTATCATCGTGCGATCGCCCGTAGCGATTGCAATACCCTTGCCGTGGCCCGCCACAGCGAACGACGTGGAGAACGCCAAATTGGCGGATTCTACGGGATTTCGATCGGTGGGATAATCCGTGCGCGCCACCGGTTCGCTCTCGCCGGTGATGCTCGAGTTTTCAACCCTGAGCCCGTGGCATTCGATTATTCTCATGTCGGCTGGTATCTTGTCACCCAGTTTAATCTCTATCAAGTCGCCCAGGACCACCTCCTCCGTGGCTATTTGCTTCTTCACACCGTCGCGAATCACCGTCGCGAAAGTGGGTATCATCTTCTCGAACGACTCCATCACTCGCGAAGTCTTCGTCTCTTGCATGTAAGCAAATATACCCGAGGTTATGCATATGAGAACGATGATTATTCCTAACCACGCGATACCGACGTCCGGCTCCTCGACGAAGCGAGTGACGCCGTATAAAATAAAGCACATGATCGCACAGACCCAAAGCAAGGCGGCGAATCCGTGAAACATGCACTTGAGGAATTTGAGATATTCGGGAGTAATTTTGGGCGGGGACAGGGCGTTCGGTCCGTCTCGAAAAAAGACGTCACGAGCCTGTTCCTCCGTCAAACCGGTCGTCGGGTTCGTGTGCAGTTTGTGGCACAGAGTTTCCAGGTCCAGCAAATGATCGACAGTCTCGAGCTCTTGATGCAGTTCTTGTATTTCCTCCTGAGTCAGTTTCTTTTTTTGCACGTGTATATGTGAGGATGCGCGCGACGGCAGCTGTCCATGGGGATTGGCGTGCGTGTTCGAAGAGAGATCTTCGCTTGCCTGCATCTTTTTTTTTTTTTTTTTTTTTTTTGAAAGAAGAAGTTTTTACAAAATCAATCTCGCTTAATGTTTCTACGTGGAAATATGCAACTTCGCACGATCTCTTTCTTCTATATTCATATGCGACATTTCGAACGATTGTTTCGTTGCCAACTCTTTGAATGTAAATTTGTTTCAATTGTTTCTCGACAGGTTTTGAAAGGCTTGAGCTACTTACGTGACAAACACGCTATAATGCACCGAGACGTTAAACCGAGCAATATTCTAGTTAATAGCGCGGGTGAGATCAAAATCTGCGACTTCGGTGTCTCCGGGCAACTGATAGACTCGATGGCCAATTCGTTCGTCGGCACACGGAGTTACATGTCGGTAAGCGAATAAAGTGAGAATTAGATATTCCGTTTTCTTTTTTTTCGGTGCGCGCGTGTGATACGCGCGAGCGGCCACAGACGGTAAAAGTGTCTCTGTAAATTGCCTTTGGAAGTTGCACCTTTCACATTGTTAAGATTTATTCTTGTCTACCGGTGCAACTTCACGTGCACATTTACGCCGTATGTTTGAGAAAAAGGGATAAATGTTGAATCGCAGCCCGAGAGACTTCAGGGAACACATTACACAGTGCAAAGTGACATCTGGTCACTCGGATTGTCGCTCGTGGAAATGGCGATAGGTATGTATCCTATTCCACCACCGGACGAAAAGACCATAGCTTCCATATTCAGTTCTCCGGCGGCACAACCGACCGCGGAGACTGTAACGACCAACAACGCGCAGTCCACCCCAACACAGTCACCGGGACACAGTCAGTATTTACGCGTAAATTAAAAAATTGCAAGAAAGACAAAGTTGTTGTTAATCAAACAAATTAATCAAATCTCAATAGATGCAAGTAGTCCAAGGCCTATGGCGGTGTTCGAGCTGCTGGAATACATAGTCAACGAGCCACCGCCAAAATTGCCACCTGGAATATTCAGTGACGCTTTCACAGATTTCGTTGATCGATGCTTGAAGAAAAATCCAGCCGAGAGGGCAACTTTGAAAATGTTAATGGTACGTCGCGGTCTAGAAAAAAAATTATTTATCGGTTAAGCTTATAACTACACAGTAAAAAAAAAAATGTTAATTTTAACATTTTTTGCATGTCCCAGGAGGTCCACTCTAAATTGTAAGTTAAAACAACTTATTCGTTGTGAGTCACTTATTGACAAACTAGTAAAGTTAAATAATTGACACAATACTTTACATTTATATTTGTTATTTTGACTGTAAGCGTGATGTAAAAATAACATATAAAATAATTAAAATTACATAAAACAGTAGTTACAGTAACTCGTAAGAAATGTTAATAAAACATTTTAGTTTGTACAATGTGGCCACAGATTTTTAAAATTTTTTTTGTATGTTAAATTGACTTTGAGACATCTAGATTAATTGAAATTATTGTGTTAAAAGCACTTAAACAATATTCCATTTTTAAATGACATGCAAAAAATGTTAATTTGTGAAGTTAACATAAATTTAACACGTGAAAAGATTAAAAAAATAATAACATATCAGTATTATGTTAATTTTACATTGAAGTAATAATCAAAACGTCGTAACACAAGAAAAGTTCTACATTTTGACGCACGATTTTTTACTGTGTATAAATCCGCCGTCGCGTGTTTCTGTATTTTAGAATCACGAGTGGATAAAGAAAGCGGAATCGGAGAACGTTGATTTTGCCGGATGGGTGTGCCGTACAATGGATTTGCAACCGACCACGCCGACACACTTATCGAGCGTGCAGTCCTGAATAAATGTAACTCTTACATACTTGACTACATATATTCGTGTTAGCTCCTACTCCTAAGTCACTTATTAGTTATTTAAGTTTCCATTCCATCAAACGGTGGCGTTATCCTCTTTTTCTATCGTCATGTGTCTATTTGCGAAAGCTGATATATAAATCGGAATTCGATGGGCATCAGATCTATTGAATGAGTGTTACGACTTGACTGTGTGAGAACCACTGTGAGTGATTCGAGATTACAGGGATTTGAACGTAGTTGTAAGGCACAGTTAAGATTAAAAAAAATTGTTTCGAATCATCTCTATATCTCGGTTGTTTTCTTGGTTTTACGAGGGGGGGAGGGGAAGAGGCGAATCGATTAAACATTAAAAATGTTTCAAAAGAATTTCCAAAGTATCACGTCGCGCACGGATGTGTACGCGTATAAGTGTATTTCTAACTAATTCGCACGGACGAGAATTGCATTCTGTCCCAATTTTTCATTCGCTTGGTGCAAGATGTGTTCTTGTCGTCCAAAGTAACTTTACACATAAATACGCCACTGTGCCAAATTTATTAATTTTTACAAAGTTTTCCTTGTGTGTATTCTTCGTCTTATGCCTTATGTTTAAAGTATGTAAGATGATATCAAGTATTGGATTATAAGTTTATCGTTAGAGAAAACAGTTATGAAACAAGAATTGTGTTCCCCCGTGATACGATATTTAGGATACTCAAATACGAGCATGTGTGTGTAATTTACAATTTAAGAAAATTTAACTAGAGATCGAGTATATAACATTTGTACCTGACATCCATAGAAGCGTTGTTATTTGCACGATCAAAAAAAAAAAAAAACAAACAAATTTACACTCTTGTCATATTAAACTTTTTATATTAACGTATGGCTGCGATTTCTAACACACAACTTTGTAACTCAACTTCAATTGTTTCATCGTGTTTACACGCACACGATGAATCCAAAGTTCCTTCATATAATTTAACAGCGTGTATATGACAATTTATCTTGTTCGTAAAAAATCGTTTTTTACGATACGCGATTTAGATACTTCAGATTCCAATTATAAATTTGTACGCACAATGCGCGCGCGCGCTCGCTTCTCATAGATTTACATATTATGTCATTATGTAGACGGAAAAAGCATTTCATCATTGTTTACATTCATAGCATATAAAACTGTTATCTTCTTTCCTATTATAGCAAAAAAGATATAGATGATAAAATTGGCGGTGGTAAATAATTTCTCGGATCAACGGATTTGTAAAAAAAAAAAAGATTTCTTCACAATCGCGGCCGTACGTAAACAATGATCAAGTATTTTGTACATGATTTAAACTACGTTTATATATACATTTAGTAGATAGTACTTGAATTTATAAATCCTTTTGCTGTGTGTGTGTGTGTGTGTGTGTGTATGTGTGTGTGTGAACGTGTGCACGCACGCGTTTGTGTAGGTGTGTGTATGTGTAAATGAACAAAGAATGCTTTGATACTTTTTCTTAGTTTTAAATGCGACGAGAACTAAATCTGTATAGATTTTTTTGTATTATTAGTTTAAACTCTAAAACGCATGTACAATTTTATAGTAAGATATTAATAGAGCGAAGTAAAAAAGTATCTCGCGCACACAGTTTCTATATTTTATTGACAAACAACAATATAATGTAATAAGAATAATAATAGTAAAAGGGGACAAACACACACAAAAGAACGTTTATCAAAACCGACAGCAAAAGGATTCATTGTTTTGTGTTTGATCATACACGCTCGATCGTTTTTTGCAGGTTTTATAAAGTGCAATTTGATTAAAAACTGCTTTGTCTTATTTAGAAGAAGAGAGAGACGTATGAAATAGGTACTTAAGAATCAAAGTAAAAAACTTTGAGTTTTTCAATTTAAAAAAGTAGAATATATAGGATTGTAATATATATAAAAAAAAAAAAAAACGAGCATTTAATTTTATAGTACTTAGATGAGACTATATTGTTATTATTTGTGTGGAAGTTAATAAAACAATTCAAATTGTATACACACACACACATATATTTGTATACGTACATATATATATGTATATGCATTCCCAGATAGCCAACTGAGTGCAAGTTGTTGGCAACTTGCCACAAATATTACTCATATGTTTTCAGCAATGTAACAAAAGGGTGTATCCTCTTTTCAGTATGTTCTTGCCAGCAACAGTTTTCAAAATATAATAACAGCAAGTTCCCAACAACTCATCGGCAATAAACTTATATTATTTTTCTCAACTTATGAATAAAAATTATTGCTCATATATTGCTCACATATTGCTGACTCACATGTCATAAACATTGGCTACAACAATTGATTGATAATAAAACTCAGCATATTGATACCGAATTGACAAAAACATTTTCGTTGCGTTAAATAAAAACAACACAACAGGAATTGGCGAGCAACTTAATCTATACAATGATTTGCTTTATATTGAGTTTTCACATTTGGCTATCTGGGTTCTCTCTCTCTTTCAACAAGTCACAATTATCGTAAACAATGCAATAGAATGTCGTAAAACTATATAAATGAATAGCTTATTATTATTATATATACGCTAAAATTGTAATAATCAATTTATTATTGATTATAAAATTTTTTATGCGTATTTTTGTAGATGAAAAATCTACAGGTTGGTCCTCACGTATTGCACATAAAGTAATAGTCATTTCAAAACTTGATTTAAACATCACTGATTGTTGACAAGTATATCTACCATAATACGTGATATATATTGGTTTTGCAAGCCGAATAAAATATTTATCGGTGTGTAACATGTAAAAGCGTGAAACGCTTATGGATTAAGGTCTCATATATTATGTTTAAATCATAAACTAAAATACAATAATATTGATAGTATAAGAGCAAACGCATATAATGTCGTGTGTTGTAAAAAAAAAAAAAAATTGTCTTCATAATTTATCATAGTAAGTAAATTAGTCGCGCAGAAAGAGATATACAATTGTGTGATAACAGTTTATAATAATTAATAATCACACTGTATAAAAATTATATAGAAAGCAGTTTTATCAAGCGGTGACCCATAATTTTGCGCAAAAATCGTAATTTTTAGCAATTATAAAAATATGTGCGTAACTCTTGTTATTATAAAAATATGTGCATCGTAATTGCAGTTGTATGAATTCATCATTTATCGATAAATGTTATTAATTATAAATACAACAATAGAATAATGTATTTTATGGGTAAGAGTGTAATTGTTTCCCTTCCGCAGATTTTAGTATTTCGAAATCCAGAAGTGTAGATTAACACAGATTTGTACAAAAGTGTATTTGTATTATTTTTTATCACAAGAATAGTTTTATATTATTTATATAATTAATATCTTTGAAAATACATAGACATATATAGAAGTAAACATGCGCTCAAAAGAATCACAGTCGATGGTTAATATGTACGTATATATGAGTTCATGAGTTTGATTTAATATTTTGCGACATATATATAAAAATAACACTCACAATATACTAACAATTATATAGGATATTTATTCATTATACACACACATACATCATTATTTATATTTTAGTCAATTAGTACCTAAGTAAGTTAACTATTATATTAAAACGTGCATTAATTCTCTGATATTTATAGAAGTAAAAAAAAACAATTTATCTATAATTTAGTTAAAAAGTCGATGACTCAATCTTGTAATTTTTAGTTAAAACATTTAATTTCTTCAGACATTTTAATTATTGCCCGACTAATTTTTATAAAACAACTTTTTCTGACTAGACTTTTTGTATACTGAGTATTATCTGTAAAGCTCCATAAAATTTCACTTTTGTCTCCGACGGTTGCTCAATCGGAATATTCAATCTCTTCACTCTCTTCACTCTCTTCACTTTCTTCACTTTCTTCATCTTCTTCTTCCATTTCTTCTTCCACTTCTTCTTCTTCCTCTTCTTCAACTAGTTGATCTGGCAAACTTCTTTCTATAATTGACAGATCGTTTTTATATAATTCGATGTCAGAAAGATTAACGTTAAATATTTTTAACCGCTGATTATCAGGATAGTTCTGTCTACTTGTAATGGCAGTTCCTCCGACATATATATTTAACGTTAAGTTATTGCGTCGGTTTCTGGTCATTTCATTAGCAACCTCTAGAATATCGTTATTAACTTTAGCGCAGCCGGAGAGATCTAATACTTGTAAATCAGGCGATCTTCTAAGTACTTCTTTTATGCCGTCACTTTTAATATATGTACATCTTCGACATTCAAAATGTGTTAAACCGTGTATGTTTGACAAACTCTCGTCAGTAATATTTACATTACTGAGAATTAACTTTTTTAATTTTGTTAAATGAACAAACCATCTAAGTTCCTCTTCTGTCACCGTTTTGCAACCTGTCAGATAAAAGAATCCATAATTAAAAAAAAAAAAAAAACAAAGAAACAGCAAGAATAGAATGCAATTGTAATGATAATTTACCTGCTATGGTTAGAAAGGTAAGTTTTCGACAATGTAATGCCAAATTTTTAAAGAAAGCGGTTTGCAAATTGATAACGTATATAAGTGTCAAGTTTGTCAGATTGACGAGTTTTTTAGGTAACTTATTTAACAAGTGGTTGTCACTCATCGACTTGAAGAGGTTTCCATCAAACTCTAATGATTCTAAAGTTGTACAATTGCAGATAGCCTGTATTGTCCTACTTTGTAAGCGAGAACAGAAACGTATTTCAAGACAAGTCAACTTCAACTTGTTTAATGCCTGCGGTATCGGATTATAGTATTATAAATCATATATCAATCAAATATATCAAGAACATAATCAAAAATCAGTTAAACTTACATCGGCAAAACGGTTATCTTGAAGTTCTTCGCATCTGTTCACTATCAGAGTAGATATCTCTTCTGGCCGCAAAGATAGCAAACAATGGCCTGTAATGTTGGTTCTTTTCAGAGCTAGATATTCTAAGTGTGCTCTTTTAAAAACATTCGTAAGTTCAATATCACAGGCGGTCAGTGTTGTCCCCAAGGTAAATTTCTTCAAATATTCACATTTAACTGCTAAAATGTCTAAGCTTGAGCTAGTAATTGTTAATCCAGAAAGATCGAGAGTGTCCAATATGGTACAAAAGTTTGCAATGACGGACACCGTACTTAAACCTAAACAATGAAATTGATACGACAGATCTAGTTCTCTTAGAAATCGGCCACATCTCTGTAAAATTCGACGAAATGAAGCTGTTCGAAGTGAGTGAACGTTCACACCTTCCCACTTTTTAGATGTAAGGCTTAATTTTTTTATATCGATCCATGCTTCTCGCTGTTGTACTGCTATTTGCCAGTATTTACAGACTGTAAGAATAATAATAAATAAAATAATACGCAAGATTTGTGCCAAGAGATGAAAGCGAAAAAGATAAAACTATGGTACATAATATACCTGATCTCTATCTCGAATTTCTTACTTTTTTCATACTTTGTAATATGATGAAAATCAGTTGTTCAGAAACATAACGCGAAAAGTTTTAAATATCGGAACATATGTTTTGGAATATCCAAAATAAGTTCGATATATTACATAGATTTAATTAAAAACAAATAGTGAGTTAGTCGAAAAGTTTGTAACGTTTTCGAATAGATAGGATTTGGTGCTTTCCAGCTAAGGTACACAGGCGACGCTGTGTACCTTAGCTGGAAAGCACCAACAATGGCTAAGGTACACAGGCGACGCTGTGTACGTAGCTGGAAAGCACCAACGATGGCAACATGTTCGAGACACGAAATGTCGCGCAAAAACATCAAATTGAGCGTTCACAGAAACTAAATTATTATTATCGGTTAATATCTTTAAATTCTATTAAAAAAAAAAAAAAAACGCTATGTACTTTCCGAACAAATATATCAGTCTACATGATGTATGTGTATTTTTATTACATATGTATATATCAAAGTTCTAACAAATTTAACACAAAGATTTTACCTTCTTCCATAATCAATCTATGTTTAAATGGCAAAAGTGAAAATATGGGAGACAGTACGTCAGGCCTGTACAGTGAATTTTCTATTTGTACGGCTATTGAGCTTGATAAAATTGATGTTTCAGGTGATAGTGGTTCTGTTTTATAGACTTTATTCATTTTGTTTTCTATATTATCAGGTTGATGCCAAGAATCCGCAGGCAGTACCTTCAAGTCTCTGTTGTGTAATCTTACTTGTTTGGATATTCCATTTTCCAGCGCTCTGCAAATGATTTTATTAATTTGAGAAAAAATAATTGATATGATTTTTTGCTAATAAAACCTCCTTCACAGAACAGACTTACTGTTTTGCATCTTCTACTTTAAAAAATGTGACAAATGCGTAGTTGCTTTTTTTATTTCTACGCAAATAACAACTCTCAACGTCTCCGTACGTAGAAAAGCACTTTTGCAAATCTTTAAAGGTACTCTACAAATGAAACTCCGAATGTCGATATATGAAGATTCAAAAAATCAAAATAAATACGTACCCTTTGAGCCAAGTTGCTGACGAATAACTTTCGTACCGGCACACCGTCTATAGTCGCTTGCGAATCTGTACTTTCTGGACAAAGAATGTTATTGTCGTGAATGTCAACAAGTGTATAACTCTCTCTCTCCAAATCAAAACCGTTCAAGGACGGTGACATAATAACAAAAATCGTGAAGATAAAGATACCCTAGATGTGTTTACCGTAGTCCGACGTAGCCATGAATAAGCGACGAAACATCTGCGTGTAATTATATTCTATCCAATCCATGTTCATCGTGATTTCTTTATTTTGCCGTGATCACGTTCTTTGATAAATTTATAATTTTTCAGTCAGAGTTTTTAGATCTCCTAGATCTCCTTTTGTGTTTTTTTTCTTTTCTGATTATGTTTTTTTTTCTACTTTCCCGCACAATCAGTTTTGTTGGATGCGCGTTATCTTCGCTCAATTCTTTATGTCGTTTTTATGTGAAAACTAATAATATCTTCTTTGATAATAACTTCGCATAAACCTCTGTGTTCCCGCAGCAGTCAGCTGACCGGTTTAATTTGATGCTCCCTGTGGTGACTCAGTGAAGAAGTCAGCTGACTGACATGTAGCCGTTTTCATTACACTTGACTTATTAAACACAGGATCAGGATTGAGATCGGGGGTGAGGGTTCGATCAATCAGAACAAAGTTCACCAAACTTGAGATTGGTTTTCTTTTTTTTACGATTGGTTAACAATTCCAACCCGACCAATAGAGGTGTAGCAGTTCGATGGTGTTTCATTCCAACACTCTCTGTTCAATGAGAGAAGAGAATCGGATTGAATGAAAACTCGTCCGTTTTGCGCATCTTCCTCTACCAGAAAGAACCTTCATTCCACATTGGCTGTCAGCCGGCGTCCTGCCCGGTTACGCGTGCAACGTTGTCCCTACTTTGCCTTCGCTTTTCCTTGTGCATGAACAGTTGTAGGATTAACTTGGCGTAAGGAACGATCATAAGGGTAGATCAGGTTTAAAATATCTCTCGCATTGGTCGATTTGCCAAACACGACCCAATGGAATTGGACAATGTGGACATGACCTGTGCTCGGGATCGTAGCGAGCGCCAAGTTGAACTTGTTGTAAATTTATTATTACTACCTCGTGGTCCTCGAACACGTGAAGTGAGTGTAGTTCAGTTACGTCAGAGATTTGAAAATTTAAACGTTTGCTAGGTTTGTTGATGTGGCGATTTGTGTTAATAGTGACGGGTGTGCGGGGGCCATCAATCAGCAGAAACATTTTTCGCCCATTGTCGCATCCCGACGTGACGCATCCTGTCGAATAAATCGCCGCCGGGTTTGATAGATTAAGGGGCGATAGTCGCGATACCAATATTGGGTTATAAATGTTCGAACGCATCGGATTGATAGAGATAAAGGATCGTTTTTCTATATAAAATTTCCGTTCGTCCAAAAGATAAATTTGCATTACGTGGCGTCTAAGCACAGGTATCATCTTCTCGTTTCTCGTTTACGCACTCTTATCGCGGTTATTTCCGTTTGTTCGATCTCTTCTTCATTCTCTGCTTCTCTCTGTCTTTCTTTCTCTCTCTCTCTCTTTCTCTCTCTATTTCTCTTCTTCTCACATCACTGTACTACAAGATATTTAATGTTTTTCACGAACCTCTATATATAGCACATTGTTTACTAGGACAAGTAGTTCCAATGGAATGGTATGCATATCTATCTTAATTATATTCTTATGCAACTCTTAGAGATTTCTTTCTAAATTTTTTTTTTATATGGAGGGATTAATTTTTCTTTCTCTTTCTGTCTCTCTTTTTTATAAATATAATATATACCTAAATAAAATTATCTGAAAAATTATATTTATATTTTTGAGAGATATTTATGTTTGTACTAAAAATATTGTTTTACATATATGCTCTTATGTATACTAAAAATATTGGTTTTATATAATTGATACTCTCAAAAATATTAAATATGTACGTATAATAATTATTATTTATGTATATTTAACAGCATTTAACATTTTTTTTTTTACAGCTTTACATAGTTAATATTATTAGATTGTATTATATATGTATATTACACACAAAAATTACAAAAGAGAAAAATCACTTATCAAAAAACTATTGTGTGTAATATATGTACATATATTCCTTTGCGCTTGCAGACCTACAAGTAAGACAGACCGGGTCTGTGAGACCAACGCGACTTTGCAATCGAATATCTCTGCAAAACATCAATATTTGTTCAATTTTGTTTGTTTGTTTTTTTTTTTTTTAATCAAAAGTTGGAACAATTCCGCATTGATAAAAAACACAAGTTGAAAAAAATTTCTAGTGGTTTCGAAGATATAAGCGTTAAAAAGAAAATTAATTTTTTATAGAAACGTCGATGCGTAATTTTTGCATGAGTCTGGGAGACCCATGTCTGCAGGCAAAGGGATATATATATATATATATTATAATATACACGATATTATTTTTTTACAAATGTTTTCTATTTTATAGGAAGCTGTGATAAAAAAAAAAACAAATTATATTTTACGTACGATTTAACACTACTTGGAGACAAAAAGACACGTATCAAATATTTAGATAAGTAAAGGAGAAGTACAAGTTAAAAGTTTGAAACATATATCTTGCACACAAAGTTACATGTTTAAAAACTGATATTGGTGGATTGAGAACATACAGGCTGTTTATCTCATGTAAATTTTTCTTTCGCAAAGTGCTGGCATATATGCGTAAGACTAACTTGTTGATTTAATATAGTCATTAAAACGTATAAGTTATAACTGGTTTCTACATTTCTGAAAATACATAAATTAGTATTTATAACTTTCATGACAAAAAATAGACACTGTAAATATAGTGTCTCATTGAGCTTTAGCTTGTAATCTTGCATTGTAATCTTGTATTAAAGTCAAACTCTGTATGAATATGATAGATTTCTAAAAAAAAAAATGCAACATATCTAACTAAATATAATATAAACTAACTGAAATTAATAGCAAAGCAAAGAAAAAAAGCTTATAAAAAAAAAGAAAAAAAAACTATTAAAGAAGTAACACAAAACACTCACCAAAACTATATATGTGAATTTGATAAAATTATAAATTATTGCAAGATACACTAAGTAATATAAAATATTTCGTGCCTTACACATATTCTCAATCAACACAATTACTAATGAGGGCAACTAAGTGCAATATACTACTTTAGTAGAAATTAAAAAAGAATTTGCAAGTCTCCAAGAATCACATCTTGTACTTGTCTTTTTTTGACTATGTACCATACTGTGTTTCCATCACAAATGATGGTGCAACTAACAAGTGGACAACAAACAAATGGACAGTGTCCATCAGCGCAAGCACACACAGTACATATTAATGGTGCATTGCATCAAGCTGATTTTGCACAGTATGGTCCCGATATTTCTGGACACGGCAGATATCGTATGATGCAGGTACATGTGAAGATCTTTTTAATTTATATTTATATATATATAAATATAAATATATAAATTAAGAAGATTTTAACCGTTCGCCCCTAACGCTGGCTTTAGCCAAGCTATTGGAATTGCAATGTTCCAATGGAACATTGCAATTCCAAACGCCGAAAAAAAAAACTAAATCTCGTTTAATGACGATGCTCCAGCGGAGTGGGTCGCCGTAGCAAAAGGGTTAATTAAAAAAATGAAATTAATTAAAAATCTTGATACATAAGTATATACATATATATTTATGTATATACTTATTTAAATATGTATATATCTATTTAAAAAAATATGTATATTTGTTAGAATACATGTATTTATATATATATCTAACTTATATTCTACTTATATTCTATATATATATATATATTCTATATATATATATTATATATATATATATACATACATATTTGTATATACTTAAGAATATAAGTTAGAATATAAGTAATATTTTGCAGACAGGATCCCACCCATTAGATTTATTACAACTAATAGGAGTTGATACGCCATCATTACGACATGTAGAATATATGCAATTTAATAGCAATTCCTCTTCTGCACATTGGAAAAGAGGAATAGGCGCATCCAGTGGTGCCGCAATTATACCATCATCAAACTATAATTTCAAGCCGACAAATATGAATTCAGCAAAGAATAAACAAGGCTGGAACAACAGAAATGGTAGAAGAAGTTCATATAGAAATTCTTTCTCCAAGTATGAGACTTACAATAGTGACAGCAGTGGATTTAGTTCGCGTTCGTCAACACCAAGCAAACATCAAATTGACAATAGTTTAACAGAGAGTTCAGACGAGCGGGACTCCACAAGTTCATTAAGAGGACAGGGCATGAAGTAAATATATTAATCATATGTTAAATATTAGCTTATTTCTGCGCATTATCAATAACAAATTATCAGTTAAAAAACGAACAGATTCCTTTCTAACTCAAAGTTTTTTAGGAAACATTACAAAATGCATTCAGACAACAGAGCAATCAATAAATCCACAAATGGTTTAATCTCCACAAATACTTCAGCACAACAATTTTATCACAGTCAACAACGGTCTGTAAATTATTATCACACTGCCATTTCTAATTCTAGATCTCATTTTCAAAATTATCAAAATAGAAAAAAGTATTTACCAGGTGAGTCTTTTCAGATATTTTTATTAGAGAAGTAATATATGTCTGCATATTTTCTATATGTATAATAATTTTACTTGAACTTGTCTGATCAAACTAGAATTTATTTATGTAGGTAGAAATGAAAATACACCTCAAAGGCCACCAAGAAATCGTAAATTTACTGAACTTTTAACGCCGAATTACAATGTAATGCCTAGAACGCCTTGCATAGCTCCTGACAGATTTCTTGCCAGATCTCATTTGGTAGAAGTGACTACTACACCTAACAACCTCGTTACAGGATCGATATGGGACAGTCTGTCGCAACAAGTTTGGAAGAAATTTATATCATGTCAACAAACAGAAAAGACTTATAGAACTAAAATGATGCTATGGAAGCAGCTTTATATTTATATTAGGGTAAACATAACATATAAAACACAAACACATTGTCGGGACACTTCAGAATAAAATCTGGAAAATATGACTATATATATACTAATTGATTTATTTGTGTGTAAAACGTTGGCATTTGTAGAGTTCGTATCCAAAATATGGTTTATTCTTGGTTGGCTCAACAATGAGTGGATTTGGTTCGGATAATAGCGATGTCGACATGTGTCTTTTAGTGAGACATACAGAAGAAATGGATCAGAAGACCGAAGCTATAGAACATTTAGAACAAGTATTAAAACATCTAAAAAACTGTGGTATGTAAAATCATTATGTTGCTGTTTTTGAAAATTATTACTTTTAAACATTTTACGATTCCGCATTTTAATGACAAACCGATACTTTTATATTCCATTTCTTTTTCATATCTAGAATTTATTCACCAAATAGAGCTTATACACGCAAAGGTGCCTATTATAAGATTTTACGATATATGGCAATGCTTACAAATTGACTTAAATTGTAATAATGCTGTCGGTATTAGAAATACTCAACTATTATATTGTTATTCAAAACGTAAGTTAATTCAACAATGATATTAATACACTATTTATGTAAGAAAAGTTTTTCCCTTTGTATGCAAGTGCTTTTGTTTGTTTTAGTTGATTGGAGAGTAAGGCCATTAGTAATTGTCATAAAATTGTGGGCTCAATGTCAAGATATCAATAATGCAAAAAAAATGACGATATCCAGTTACTCTCTGGTGCTTATGGTGATACATTTTTTGCAATGTAAGCATGACACACTGTGACATTTGGTTTTTTTTCCAAAATATCAGAAAATATAAACATGACTTCAAACTTCTTCATAGGTGGTGTCAACCCTCCAGTTCTGCCATGCTTGCAATCGATATTTGTCAGCAAATTTAGCTCGCAAACGGACATCCATAGTATCGACATTCACGAGGATTTAAATATCCCATTCTCCATTCGTTTACCTGAGAATCGTCAATCTCTCGGAGAATTGATTTTAGAATTTTTCAATTACTACGTCAAATTTGAGTGAGTAATAGAATTGTAGAATGTTCAGTGTAGATGTTTCAACACAAACGATACTAATTTCGTATATAATTCAATTAGTTACAGCAAATATGCGATATCTGTTCGTTTGGCGAGCAAAATACCAATAGAGGAATGTCGTATGGCGCAGTCTCTCAAAAATGATCCCCATCAGTGGAAAAATCTATGTATTGAAGGTGATTAACACTACACTCTCTTATTTTTCTTTCTAATTACCTAATTAAATGCAATTACGCAATTACGTCTTTTTATGAAACTTATGAAAAATCTGTTACACAATTTATAGAACCATTCGATCTGACTAATACGGCAAGATCAGTCTACGACTCGGATATATTCGAAAAAATTAAGAAAGTATTTTGCGTCACGTATCAAAGACTGAAAAAATCGCGAGATTTGAACTGTATATTTATCCAGGTATAACCAAAACCTCATTTTATGGATCTCATGACATAAACTGTGCTTTTTGGTGGTAGCACAGAAAAATTTATATTTTAGCTAATGTAATATTTAAAGGCGTGCTGTTTTGATGAACAAGTTGTTCAAACGGAATCGAAGGCGTTGTGTTAAACGGTTAATGGCTTCCTGATCTGATGATCTGAAATAAAGATGCAAAGTGGAAGAAAAACTGCTGACATCGTGTTATACGATTATGTATCTTGTGATATCAAACTATATTTTCGAGCAACTTTGCAAGGTACTCAAGACAGAACTTCACACACACACACACACACGCGCGGGCGCGCGCACAGCCTCGTTAAATTTTGTACGTTCTCTTTCCGGAAGTTGCAACGATTATTATATAACATCTTGTTTGTATATAAATATATATGTGTGTGTGTGTGTGTGTGTAAAAAAATCATTGTGTTCGCTCTAACGTGCAAACATTTTGATATGAAACACCCAATGCACGAATATCGTTCCTAACGTAAGACATTAGAATTGCGAAACGTGCAATAAAATCTATAAGGTGTGTTACAGCTTATAGATTTTATCATCTCTTGTTTGAATCTTTCTAAATCTTCAAAAAAGTAACTCTGTGCGTTAATAATCCACACATCAATTTCTCTAAAAAAGATTTGATATTTTTATATATATATGCATACACATGTATGGTAACGCCATAAAATTTATTATTGTAACGTTTGTCATGCCAACATTATTCAACATAAGTTTTTCACAAGTCTATGCTCGTCACGATTATGTATAAGTCTTCCATATAAGTTAGCAAATATAAAATCATACGAAGTACCTTGCTCTTTGATATTGGTAACGTAATCGCAGAGCACAGAGTGATATAAAAATAATTAAACATGTATATATATATATTTTTTTTGGCGTTAAAACTATATTATCAGACACTGCACAAACAATGCATAAATATCAACGCACAAATATAAATTTTCAATAAAAAAAAGTGTTTAAACTTATAATTTGCCACGAAACAAATGTGTCTGATAGAAAAATACCATCCTATAGAATTGTATACGTAAACACAAAAAACAAAAAAAAAACAGGAAGCAGTACTTATTTTTTGTACAATTGTTATTCCTTACAAAAAAAAAAAAAAAAAAAAAAAAAAAATCCACATGAGCATAGACTCAAGAAAATATATAAACTTTTATTATTTTTTTGTAAAAATATGAAAAGCCAAAAAAATGAAAAACATCTGCTAAAATTACAAAAAAATGTTATTGAAGCAAAGTATTTACGTTTATACTATTTGGTTCAGATATATAATCAATGAACAATCGATAGTGAAGTAGCAAGACTGTGTTTCTTTTAAAAAGGATTTACTTGTATTATAAATATAGATCCATAAGAACAATTTTTGGTCAATCGCACTAAGATGATGAGTAATCTAAGATATATTGACGGAATTCTAATTTTCTTGTCACTGGAATAATTTGAGTTTGATATTTTATTATTTGAGTTGGAAACAAACAAAATGTAAAAGTCGGTAACATATAAAATACATTTATTATTCATACAAATAAAAAATAAAAATTTCTAATAATTTATTTATTGAAAGATCGAGAAAAACCAATAAACTTTTTTGATCTTTATTTTTCTGCACAATATTTCTATTTTTCCTGACAACAAGATCTTTTCTGTTCCAAGAAGATAAATTTTCTCCTAAAATGACAAATAAATAGTTTATATATAAACTATATTTTTCTGTGTAAATTAGCAAAACCTTTACAAACTTTATTTCAACAACCATTCATACAAAAATGGTCTAAAAATAAAGTTACTTTGCGTGCAGCCAATTGATATTGGAGGAAAACAAGAAATTGATATTACTATATATTTTTTTCAAATAATCCTTTCTAAAAGAAACACTCAAACTTGGTATTTTTCGTTATTCACTAAAAAAGGGGATCTCTTATATACATATATTTTTTCATTCTTTTGGTATTCTAGTGTTTTGCTAGTCTTTTTTTCTCTAAAATATATACAGCATTGTGTAATAATCTTAAAGATGGTACATGTGCTTGCAATATACATACATATATACACACACACACACGAGTAAATTCTATTATTACTATCTCAATTTTTCGAAAAAAAACTGTATATATAAGTAAAAAACTATATAAACACTAACAATTTTTTGTCTCACATTTCAAAAAAATTACAGAAATATCTACCAGCATATATTTGTTTCTACGTGTATGTGATTTCATTGTTTCTTGGCAGTGAAAATTAAATGATTTAACTTTTAGATGGTATTTGAAGAGATTCATGAATATAAAAGTTTTTGTGATATGCACCACATGTATTTATATGTATATATAAACATGTATATTTTTGTGTATATGTTTATATAAATATTACACAATGCTGTTCTCTGTGTGTATGTATGTATATATATGTATGTACATATACATATATATATATATATGTTAAAAGTTTCAATAGTTTTCAGTAATTTCATACAAAAAAAAAAAACCGTAAGGAAAAATTATATTGTAACTATATAGCATCAGAATTATACAATTTAAACATGCAGGTACATAGGAGCATATATCTCGTTTGGATAAATTTACAATAGTAAATCCTTTTCTGTGTTAACAACGTCAGAACATATATAAAAACACCTGATCTCCTACATTTATAAAATAAAAATAATCTTTTGTAATTGCAGTTTTCTTGTTAAATAAATACGTTTATACAAAGCATATATCTTGCCGTATAAATGTCTTGCATGTTTTCCATTTTGTTTGTTCAATATATTGTTATTTTGTTATCGTATGGATATATTTTTTTTTTTTTTTTTTTTTTTTTTTTTTTTTAAATAAAATGGTCTCATGTGACACGTGGTATCAGATCAGGTGACACGTGGCGTCATGAAGAAACAACCAGAAGATGTTTTCAAATTATATTTATTTTTCCATAAGAGATGTCAATAAATTTCAATATTATATAATCTGTAAATTATATATATATATGTATATATATATACCTATTTATATATATATCAGAACGGTGCGTTGTTGATCGGACAGAAGAAATGAAACAATTTTGGTGCTGTGTGTAACATAGAGTTATGTTAATTATCACTTAATCTCTATTGCGTTTTAATGAATTTATTTGGCGTAAAAAAAAAAAAAAAAAAAAAAAAAAACAACAAAGTCAGTACACAGAGAGCGTGAGAGAAACATGGTATGGAACTAGAAGCAGGGATATGGGGAAGGAAACAGAAAAGCATTTCAAATAAGAGTCTCTTATGTATACAGTAGAATGACATTCTATTTTTCCAGTATAATAAAACATTTCGAATAAGTGATGTTGCGAATTACTTTTTACCATCGCGAAAACAATGGTAATGTCCGAAACAAAGCGATGATACCAGTCATACACACAATTTTGCAATATATGACATATATCGAAAAGAGAGAGAGAAAAATAATCAAGACTCACTAATCCTAAATTTATAAATTGATATCGTTCTCCGCGCCTCAATCCTTTCGCTACGAAAAACTCGCGATTGGATTTGTCCAAAAATTTTTATCTCATGTGTGTGTTTGTTTGCCGTCAAACTCGGCGGCGGTTTTTAAAAAGTGATCAGATCACGACAAGCAAACCCTGAGGTCATTGTCTCGATAGAATATTACCAGAGACACTAGGGGGTAATACAAATCGTCATATCAAACTCTTATCAATTATTGCATATCACGCGCTGATTTAATCTACGTAAGTAATTTACGTAAAGTCAGTGTGTTGCGTAAGTCTCGTTCCTTGTGTAGGAAAACAAAATTATTCCCTGAATACGTAGTAACGTTTTTTTTTTTAAAAAACAAAAAAAAATGTACTCATCGTTGCGAAACGATTGAAGAGAACGATACGTAAAAAAGAAAGAACGAACATAAAGCTTTAGTAAGCTATGTTTTATAATGATTCTCGATCACACTAACCACTATATGTATTACTAAAGGTCTACTCTGGAAGAAAGCTTTTTTTTATCCGTACACATTTTGTCGATCCCTGCGGCAAATAAGCAATAGAGAGATACAACACATAAGGGGGGTGGAGGGGGAGGAAAAAAAAACTAATCAAAACATGATCAAAACCACCGGTGAATTTCTCAGGACCGTTTCTTTTTTTTTTTTTTGTTTTTTTTGGATTTGTCGGTCCTCAAAGAAAGGATGTTCCGTCTCCTTGATGGATGTCGATAATGCTCTCACAATGCCTGACGACGACTTGATTGGCGACTTTTTTTTTTGTTCCGTCGAAGAACTCTCGATGTGTGAAATTACACTCGTGCGTTTGAGCAACAGCTTTGTACAGTGTTGTTACAAACAATAAGATACGGGCCATGTACCTTATTCCCAGCTCGAGACATTTCGGACGATGGAATACACGTGTGTCCCCTTTAGATTTCCTTCTCTGCTTTTTTTTTTTTTTTTTTAACGTCGAGATTTGGATAAAATGGTGAAGAAACACGTAGTGTCAGTCCGGTGTGCTATTGTGTGGTGTCTCTAATCTGTGATCAACAGACGCTGCTACACGTAGGTTTTTTCATGAGAGGTTTTTCTTTGCCGTATACACGTTTTTGCTCTCTTGATTGTGATGCTATGTTGGCACACTCATCGAATTCAGTGATGAAGCGAATAAAATCTATTTTNTCGAATTCAGTGATGAAGCGAATAAAATCTATTTCAATTTTTTTTTTTTTTTTTTTTTTTTTTTTTTTTTTTTTTTTTAGATTTTTTTTCTGTTTGTGCTTTTAATACTAGCGTCACTCAATTCTCCGCGATAAAACGGTCTGTTTACGGTAAACGCGATGTCTCGATTGGTAATAGTCGTTCGTCGTCTTCCAGCGCGATGTCCGATTCCCGTTTTGTCCTTGTCACATTCTTTACTTAGTCAATTAGAATGGATTCTTTGTTTGTCCATCCACGGTGGAGTTCTCTAACGGCGAATTAGCTTACGAAATTAGCTTCGTTCTTCCTTCGCTCCTCTTTCTATTCCTCACGACGACTGCATAATATCGAACTCGATCATACCGAGCCGTTTTATCTCGTTTTGCGCAGTTAGTAAATTGTGGTTGGTCTCGAAAAAGAATTGGTCGAATGAGCCTTCATGGCATGGCAATTGCGTTGCTCAGCCGTACATGGATCTCTCGGCTCAGTAGGGCTGGGAGAACTGTCCTCCGGCTTGCGACTGACCTGACTGATAGAAACCACTTCGATCACCCTGATAAGTGGAATCCTGTGACAGCAGACCATCCATCTGGGATTGGAATTCGCCAACCGCAAACGAGTCCTGCGAGAGTTCAGCTTGGCTGAGACCAGGTTGCGAGAGACTGAATCCGGGTTGTGACATGCCCGGTGTCGTTCCCTGAGTTAACTGCAAACCTGGCTGACTGTACGGCTGCGTGTTCTGCTCAGTCTGACTGAGCTTGCCAATACGCGGACCGGTCTTGTTTCTTGCCGATGCGGCAGCTCCGCGCCTATTTCTCTGATTTTGGCGCATTTGGAAGAAGCGCGGCGGCACGTGGTGCATGTTCATAAACACACCTACCGGGACAGGCACGTTATTCATCGCCGCCTGTGCCCGCTCTGGACTAATATAGCTAATGGTGTCGTGAGTACGACTGAAGACGTCGACAGACATGTTCCTTTGATAATAGGAGTTCTGAGTGCCGTTCATTTGCGTGCCGGAGCGATCGTACACAGATCCCGGGATCAGAGCTTCGCGCGCGTCGTACATCGACGTCGACATAAAGTGCGAGCCTGGATTCGCCGAGTTGACGAGTTTCTTTGGCTTAGCAAACTGAATCATGGATTCTTTCAAATTATTCAACGGTCCTTCGACCAACACTTTTTGTTCCTTGTAGAAAGTTAACAGATGATTCCAGAGCGGCTGCTTCGAAAGCACCTTGGGATTGCCTACAATGATGATACCGTATTTCGCGCGAGTCAGCGCCACGTTTAATCTTCTAGGATCGTTGAGGAACCCTATGCCTTGATGTTCGTTGGATCTTACGCAGGACATTATTATGATATCCTTCTCACGTCCCTGAAAAGCATCCACGCTTGCGACCTCGATTTCTTGATACAACGCCGAATGCAAAGAACCTTGATACTGCATGTACTGGACGAGATAGGCCCGCTGGCCCTCATACGGAGTTATCACTCCGATCTGCTCCGGTTTGACACCACAACGTAAGAATCGCGTTGCTATTTTCTCCACGTTGGATGCCTCGGTACGATTCAAATAGGACGTGCCGCTTCCGGCTATCTCTTCTTGGCCTTGGGTGACATAAAAGAACATCGGCTTGTCCGGTACCGGCCAGGGAAAATCGATCTTGAGTAGTTTTCTCTCGTCGGCGCAAACGCCATTCTGCAGAGAGCCTTCGTAAAAGAAGTTGGACGGGAACCTCGAGAGATCGGGATGCATGCGATATTGTACTTCCAAGCGGAAAGGTCTGATTCCCAGTACTACCAATCTTTCGAAAAGAGACTGAGACAGACCGGCTCTGGCGGCTTTCTTGCACATCACCACTGGACCCAATTGACAGTGATCCCCGACAAGAATCAGTTGCTTGGCTCCGAGAACAACTGGTACCATGCACTCCGGTTCGGTAGCCTGCATACTCTCGTCGATCAGTATGGAGTGGAACTTTAATCTGTGGAGTCTGGGATCACCAGCGCCTACGCACGTGCAGCAAATCACATCAGCCGCCTCCAACAATTCCTTTTCCGCCGTTTTCTTCAAAAGCCGATAGCGTTTCTCATCCGCGCTCGACAATTCGCCCGTTTCGTCTTTCAGTTGTTGCAACTTCTGCAATTCGGTGTTCGTGTCCATATTTTTTATTTGATTGTGCAGCGCGAGGAAACTAACTGGCGAATCAATGGCCTCGCGTGATTTCGCGCACAATCGTACGACTTTCAAATTTGTCTTGTGTATCTTCTCGGTTAATTGATCGACAGCTGTATTGGAGGGAGCGCACACGAGAACCGGACCGCTTTGTTGTTTCGCCAATTGATAGACGATAGTGGCGCTTGTCACGGTTTTGCCCGTTCCAGGCGGACCTTGAATCAACGACAAAGGTCGTTGTATCGCATGTTTCACAGCGTATACCTGCGATCTGTTCAAATCCGGTAGATTTGGTGCGCTGAAGTGCTTGGGAACGTGACAACGGAATAAAACCTCGTCCACATCGTGACCCAAAAGTCTATGATATATATAAGTCGAAACAGATGAGTCATCCACAGCAAATTTACGTAATGCAGATTGCATACTGTAATTAAAAATAAAATGATAAACGTGAGATATATGTGTAAAAAAAAACTTGTTTTTATATTATATCAATATTATATATTGGCGGTATTGCGATAAAATTTCGCCGACAACACTCACCGGTCAAAGCTCGTGCTCTTCCAAATGAAGTCAACAACAAAGTTACTGGTGCATTCTGTCGGTGCTCCAGAATTGTTTTTCAACTCGATTCCCACTTCTTCTCCATAATTGTCGGGAATTTTAATCACGTGTCCGATTCCGGACCAAGGCTTATGAAGCTCTCCTAGATAACGAAGTCTCAGTTCATCCCCGTGCATCAGTTTCATATCCCCGTCCGTCTTGGCCAGCATGAAGTAAGCGATGGTCTTCTTATTCAATCCAACGTCCCAACGTACCTCGATATTTTCTTGAGTTTGCGACTCCTTCAAGCGTTTGTCGTAATCAGCTTCTAGCTTAACAAGAGGACCAAAAATATTCTGATACTGATATCCATCTTCGTAGCGCAACAGAACCTGCTGCGGTTCCTCGTCCACTCCAGGTTTCTCGAGATCTTGGAAAGTGGCCTCAACGTTGTCTCGCCACAATTCTTCCAATTTGTTAATTTGCTGCGCAGACATCTGTCTGGCTCTCAACTGTTCTTGATCGGATGGAATCTTAACTAACCAAGTCAAAAAGCATCGATCGTCGATCAGAGGTTTCCACTGCTCTTGATCCCTATATAAAATAATTTTCAAGAAACTATTTAATATACATGTACCATTTCACACGATATTAGAAATAGATTTATATATTAATAAATCTGTTTGTATAAAATACGTAATATATAAAAAAAAATACAGTAAGATAACTCAATTCTCACCAATTCATATCTTTTAAGGAACTCTGTGCTGCACATGGTTGGCGACAAAGCAGCACAACAACCGAATCGGCTTTAGCAGGAATAAAACCCAATAAAAAAACATTTCTCGTGGCGCAGGAATAACATTCCAAAATAGTTTCTCCAAGAGCACCATCTCTGTAAAAAACAAAAGTTGGTGAATTCATTTTTTCCCGTACGTTTAAATTTATAAAATAACAATATATCGATTAAATGTAATTATATAAAAAATTTACAAAGGTACAAAACTACACGATATTTGTCACGTGTTTCTAAATTCTAACGTTAATGTGTGAAAATATATATATAGAAGATAAATGCAGAGATAAAGATAAATAAAATAAAGATAAAAGAAATAAAGATAAAAGATAAATTACTACATATATATATACGGAAGATAAATTATTGTTAAGAATACATATAGAAGAATAAAAATTACTTGTGTAAAGTGACTTCCTTATGCTTGGCTCGAACAAGATGATTGATAATGTGCGATCCTGATGTATTTCCACGTCCGTTGCAAAACCATTTGCGACAGACGTTACACATAACCACGCAGGACGCCTCGTGGATGCCGCAATATTTACAAGCATGTTCGGGCAACTCGCGATTGTAGTAAGCTTCCTCTTCTTCCTCTTCGAATTGCAACTCAGCAAGACTCTGGGCCGCTGCCGAAACTACCGATGAACTACCATTGGTTCCATTTATCTGAATAAAATAAGAAACATGAAGAACAATGATCAAAACCAAAGATTTTATTGGACAAATACTTCTTAAAACAAAAATAGCTGCAGGTGCTGCAAGCAACAATATATAACGACATTAACTCTACGTATAGACTCCAAAAAAAATTTTGCCTATAAAAAACACACACATTTCACTTCTCAAGGCAAGGTAATTATTATTATGTTAAATACATTTCAAGCGCTTAAGATACCTACGGCATTTCTTTGAGTCTATTTGATCAAAACACGAAGAATTTCAAATTTATCGCAGAAGATATCAAAAACGCGTTAGCAAATTTTTTCTCAACTCGTGTCACGTTTCTAAACAGGAAGCACGTGGAAAATTCCACTTTTTATGTGTCGGAAATGCGCGCACACGCACACACACACGCGCGCGCGCGCGCGCACATGCATAACACATACATACGTACAAAAGAGTCGCTTGCGTAACTTTGCAAAATATTAATACAAATACACGTATACCCCCCTCATCGACTCGAAAAGGAGAGCGATTCGTTCCTCGCAACTTATGTGCTGAATCCGTGTTTTTCCAACGAAGTTGCGATCAAGGTCACGCTAGCGACACACGATCGTTGAGGAAAATCGGAGAAGATTTCGATACCGAAGGAAAGATAACGGAGGGGTCACAGGACAGAGATAACGCGGAAAAAAAAAAAAAAAAAAAGAGATCTCATTTATCAGCTTGTGTGTGCATTGGCAATTAAAGCCACACGCACCAACGGTGCAACACGCCAACAAGCGCCAATTGGCGCACACGCGGGGTGCTAGGTTAGGCCGCGTGGTGATCGTCGACGACGCGTGTCCACAATTTTTGATCAAACAAACTCGCACCAGGAAATACGCAAATATCTAGCGGAGAGACGAAACTGATTATATTTTTTTATATTTTTTTATTACGAACCTGAACGGGCTGGCTGGATTGCGTTTGGGTCGCGTCGTGTTGCGAAGCCTGGGTCTGACTCGGCGAGGGTAACGTGAAATCGGTGAAGTCGAACTCGCTGCCCTGGGTGTCCGCGCCGATCAGATCGGTTTCCTCGGTGTCGAGAAACGTGAGGGTCTGGCTACTCGGCCCGTACGCGTCAACGCTCATCCTGACGACACCTGATTTTCCTCGGGTTTCCTCTCGAGTTGTCTCTCTTCTGTGTCTCTCCTTCCTTCTTCTCTCTTCTCTCTCGCGAACGTTTCGCACACTCTTCCCCGAAATCCCTTTCCCGGGACGAGAGTGAAGAAATTTCTTTTTTTTTTTTTTTTTTTTATCAAGGTTCGGTGCACGTTTGTTACTCGTATGTAACAACGCGGGGCGAACAAACACACGGAAGCTACGAGAGAGAGAGATAGAGAGAGAGATATGTGTGTGTGTAGCGCGTGATAATATATACGCGTTTCACTTTGAGCGAGAAAAAACGGACACGCGAAGTGTTTGGTTTGGTTTCCGACAAAAACGGAACGTGTGTGTGAGAACGTGTGTGGGTTATACCTCGGGGATTATCTACGCCATACGCGTCGCTGCTGCTCGCACTTCGTCCACGGTCACAGACACAGTGAGCGCAATAGCTTTCGCGGATTCGTTACTCGAATCCGGGGGACTTCCTGACCTGACGACGCTCTCTTCGTTGTGTGCCGTTACGTCATCAGCTGATCGGGCAAGTGCAAGCGAGCGCTCAAACGGCACGACGGAATGCTCCTTTAGGGGGAAAAGTTATAGGACCCCGCGTTATAGACAACGGGGACAACCAATGGGAAAACGGAGTCGATCAACAGAGCTGACGTGTCATTGGTTGACAAAATCTCGTTGGAAGAGTTTGAAACGTAGAGTGCGTTCGCTTCGTCGGTCCCGTTTGTCTTCGAATTGCTCGTCGAATGTGGAACGAAGACAGAAACCGACAGACGTTCAAAGTGCACGCGACGTTCAAGTCCCAAACGAACGCACCTATAGGGTGCGGTCACAAGCAGGTTGAAAAATCGGGACGGCTCTCGATTCCGTATCCATGCGATGTAATGAAAATGACAGAAGTAAGCAGATTTATCACAATTATTGATACCACAATAATTGATCGTGGATATTTGAGCAAATTCGCTCACTTTTTTTAGTTCATTTTCACTACACAAACCGCGTGACGTCAGAAAATCGACATCCCCTGTAGGCGACAGGTCAATCGCCAATGAGAACGATTCCGATTGTCGTAGGGAAGTGCGGAAGTTGAAAGAATTTATTTACGGAGTCTGAAGTAACGGAAACTAACAGCGTCTTTGTCGTCCAAGTGGCGGAAACTGAAAACGTAAAAGCGCGACACGAGCGGTGACACAAGGATGAAAGAAGGAAAGAGACTGCGAAGTAAGTCCGGCTGTGTGTGTCACTTGAGCTAGATTTTTTAGAATACATTTACGCAACATTAACGCAAACAAAGGCAATTTTACAAACACGCATATTTTACGTAAGCAGATCTGCTATTGTATTCCCAAAGTAAGAATTAATTTCGTTATAAATTTAAATAACGTCTTCGTTTTTGCAGAAAAACTAGCATCGCGACGATGCGAAAAAAACAAAAAAACAAAAAAAACTACTGGCGGCTTCTCCTCCAGTTCTCGTTTCAAAAAAAAGTAAGTAGGTTTACACGCCAATAAATATTATTATTACGACGAAATGTTCACTTTTCCATAAAAAGATATCAGCGGAATGTCTGCCGTTTGAGTAAAAACCAAAAGTAAATCAAGGTAACACAACGCGTGAGAATAAAAAAAAAAAAAAAAAAAAAAAAAAAAACATCCTTGGCGATTTCTTCAGATATTTGCTGCGTTCCTTTTGTTTATCGTATCGTATGTATTTATTTATTGTCATTTTTGTTTACATACCTACTACATTTATATACAGGGCGGGTGATACACAATCGATTTATTTTTTTAATTTAAAAAAAAAAGTAAAACACGTGTTGCGCACGATTCAACGACACGGCCCCGGTGCGCATACATTTGCGAATGTATAACAATGATCAAACTTATACAAGTACGTTTATATTATAATACGCATTAATAAATACACACATAACGTATATATATATACAAAACATTTATATATCATGTTCTTCTTAGCGGTTTTGCGAAAGTTTCACATCTTGTACAAATTCATTTATCGTCACTTCTTGACGAGTCTCTCGACGAAATTTTCTACAAACTCTCTGAAAACTTAATGATACAGAGTAATTAAGTTATATGCATTTCAATTTTACATTAAAAAATAACTTAATTTCTTATTGATAAAAAAAAGTTTCTAGTTTAACATCTTGACACACTTTTCTACGCTTCTTCTCCGCTACATCCGATAACTACGTCGTCTTTTACAAAAAAAAACATTTAAAAAAGTTCATAAAATATTAATTATATAAAAGAGTACTTTGAAATTCCTCGATCAAGTCGCGGTTCAATTTACGGCAGTGAATTACGGCGTGAAATCTCCTTCGCGTAATAAAAAAGTTCACACAGTTTCGTGGCTAAGGTATTTAAAACTGAGGCAGTTACAGTCGGTGTAACCTCGTGTTAAAGGCGTTTACGCCGCTGCCCTGTACTACATCGTGCAGAAACACACAATACACAAGGCATGTTTCATGTCTACTGCGGACGATATTACAATCATATGTACACGTATCTACTCTTAAGTATAAAAGTTTGCTTGCAAGCAGCAAATGAAAGCCACAAAAAAAAAAACAATAATTTAATTAATTTCAATCGCAATTAATCACCTTACTTCGCTAGTGTCTTAATCAAGTTTCGCTAAAGAAAGTATAGAAGATTCTTAAATACAAAAATGTATTCCAGAGAACTGGCCATTGCGAATATCTTGGTGATGACATTCTGACTAAATATACAAGCTCGCATTCGGGACAAAGAAAGTCTCTCTCTCTCTCTCTTTCTCTCTCACACACACACACACACACACACACACACACGCACAACTGAAATATAAGATTTTTAACTTATTGATTGACATTCTATTTCGTTCTCATCGATGTGCATAGGCGATATAATACGACGATCACACGGATCACAAATGTTTGGTTTTTCATTGACTTTCTATAAGTTATAGTCAATACTGAGGATTCGGCGAGTTTCTTTGGAAATTACTCTGCGCGCTCTGAGTTTGCTGAAGAGGCCCGGCCGGACTCGGTCTTCCCTGATCGCGATACTGGGGCGGTCCGTTCGGCGGTCCCGATACCTTGCCGTAATTACCTCGGGTAGAACTCTGATAGCTGCCGTACGCGGAATCGTCGCTGCGTCGCGACACGTGACCGTACATGCTCTCGGGTCGTCTTGAACTCGCACCGTTATCGGAATTGCTGGACAACGGTCCGTTTTGATGTTGCGGCTGCTGCTGCGGCTGCTGTTGCTGTTGTTGTTGCTGCTGCTGCTGTTGCTGCTGCTGTTGCGGCGGTGGTGGCGGCGGCGGATGATTCTGCATCGAGGACTGACCGTTCTGAACGGACTGCTGAGAGTTCTGACTACCTGGTGGAGGCGCCGGTGCGCGTCCGTAGACGCTGGAACCAGTGGATACGCCGTAGATACCGTTTTCTCGGGTGCTGAGACTCGTGGAGATCCCGCGGATGCCGTAGATGCTCTGCGTGCATTGTTGAAGTTGATTCTGCATATTTTGATTGGTGCTGTTGTGATTCTGCGACGACTGATTCGGCGGACCGCCCAGGCCGCCGATCGTTTGGTTCTCGCGATTACCGTTCTGACAGCCGTTCTGACCAAGTCTGATGGGATAGAGGCTCTGCGCGGGCAGCAACGGGCCCGGTTTCGGAATTATCAGACCGTCGCGCGGACCCGACGTCGATTTCGCGTAAACGCTCTGCGAACGATTCAGATTGGCGCGTGTCAACGGCGGCGATTTGCAGTAGAGCGACTTCGTGCCGCCGTAGATCGACTCGACGCGCTCCAACGCTGACGGCGGCGCGCTGTAAATCGAGGACGACGCGCCGGCGACCGGACGATAGGTCGCGTAAGCACCGGGAAATTTGGGACCGGTGGGTTTGTCCAAATCATCGTACGTGTCCTCGTCGGATCTCATAGACGAGTTGTCACCGTCGTCCATCTCTCGCGAGTCCTTTGTTCGTTTAGGACTCAGAACGTACTCGTGAAGCAAAGCCGCAACTGCGCCTCCCGACAGAGGACCTACCCAGTAGACCCAATGATTGTCCCAGCGATTCATCACGAAGGCCGGGCCCAACGCGCGCGCTGGATTCAGGAAAGGACTCTGAAAAACGGGTCGGAAATAAATTTTACTCAGAGGATAACACACAGACACATTTTCTTCTTAAATAATCGTAGATATTTATGCTTAAAAAAAGGAGGGAGCTCCATATTTTTGGAGCAAATTCGACTTTAAATGTATTTTTATGTTGAGTTTTTTTTTATATCCGAGCGCAAAAGGACGAGTAAAGAAACTTAAAAATTCTATCCCGAGAGCAGTGTGCGCGATAAAAAAAAAAAAAATAATAATAATAACATTCAACACGTGTAAAACGATGTGATTTCTATAATTTTTCGTTTTGGAATTTACACACATATTATATATACACTGGTTTCAAAGCAGGTGTGGGTCCAGAGAGAATCAAGTTCTTTCTTCCCGTTCTCCGAAACTCTACCCTTCTCTCCTCCCGAACTACAACGGCAGGTGCTCTTTAAAGATGCGAACGTGCGTCGTCGGCCCGATTGAAAAGAAAGCGCCCGAGAGAGGCGGTTTTGGATAGAGAGAGTGAGTGGCTGTATGACGGACACGCACAGCAGGAAAAGACAGCGAAGAACACAAGCGCTTGTTCTCTTGTTTTATTACGTGCGTGTATTTGCAGAAAGTTCTCTTGAATGAATTGGCGACCGCGCTCAATATATAAGGCAGGTATAAAAACAATTATTGTTTTATTTTTCTAATACATCATTATATATATACATATTAGTTTAATACGAGAGAGAGAGAGAGAGAGATTAATTAATTCTTTCGAACCGGAAATAAAGAAAAACTTACCGAAACAAGAGTGGCTGCTGTGTAAGCTGCGGCCAAAACTGCGGAAGCTCTCGAAGAAATCGCAGGAGGTAGTGATCTAGATGAGTCCGCAGATAAGTGGGCTAGCACAATAAATACCGACAGTGCTATCTCGACCAAGAGCCTCTCGATTGAACCTCCCAGCCGACCAGAGGATGTAAGGGTTTGCGTATTTGAAGGCGTACTCACTCTGAAAAAAAAAAAAAAACAGTAAGTTTCAAGAGATATAATATATAAATGTATCAAACATATATTTAATACATAAATATACAAAATAACTATTTCTTTGAAACAAGAAAAAATAGATTACGTCTCCCAAAAACGGCCGCATATGGTCTTTTTATGACAGTGGTATATATATGCGAGTTATGAAACCGCTATATAATGTACGATGATTTTCCTATTGTAGTCTGCCACATGTAATAGAGAGAGAGAGAGAGAGAGAGAAAGAGAAGAGACATGCGCTCTTCGCCAAAAACCCCCTGTGGCAAGTAGGTCCCAACGGTGTAATGTTTATATTAGCTAGTGCATTCTCCAGCCCTTAAAAACGTAACCCCGATGTTACTCTTGTGACCTTTCCCTTGCATAAAACTCTCGTTGATTTTCTCAGTTCGTATAATCACATAGGGTCACGGAGATGTGACCTCCGCATCTCACGGTTGCGTTTCATACATTTTCTGTTTGATCAAATATTACCACAGTAAAAAAAAAAAACACACAAATACAGAGAAGATGATAATGCGGATTCTGTGCGGCCCCTCCGTCCCTAAACTGCTCGCTTGCGAATTTTTTTTGGCGGGTGCGTGCGCGATCGCGATTGATCTCGCCTACGCGAATGTTCGCCGCCCCTCGTATAATTCTTCCTCGTCATCAAGGCACGAAACCGACTCCGAGTTTCGACGCCGCGAATGCAAATGTGTGACAATGAGTATATTCACCCACTTCTTTCCTTCCCCGTTCTTTCCGCGCCGCGAGCGACGAGCTTGTCACGAGAGAGAGAAAGAGAGACAAATTGATGAAATCAGAAATGCAGATCATGAGCGTTGTACAATTGGGATCAACTGCAGTCGAGAGAGAGAGAGAGAGAGAGAGAGAGAGAGTTTTCGGACGGAAAATAAGGGACAAAAAGAATGGCAGCATTTTTGTGTATTTGCGTGCGTGCCCTCGGGTGATAAGCGGATTTTTTCTTCCACGGAAAATCCGGACAGCGGGCATTTCTCTCACGTATGAGAGTACGTATGAGAACGCATTGAGATACTAATGAATACGATGATAACGTATATATTTTTTTTTTTTTTTTTTTAGTTGCATTTGTCTAAATGCGAAATATAAATTTGCAACGAACGCGTATAATAGAACGTATTGTACACATTTAGCGAATTCTCTTCTCGTATCTTAATTCTTTTCGTGACTAACTTGCCGGATAAAGGAAAGCCGCGGCTTTTCGCAAGTAATAATTGTTGCGAGTGACGACATCTCGAATTGGCGCCGCGCGAGGACATTAATCTTCCGCGTAGCGTTAACTTAAGCAACTCGTTGCGCGTTCTACTTTTCCTTCTCAGAGCTGGTCTTCGTCGCAAACGCAAAGCATGTACGTTATATACGTATGATATATTTTGTATCCGTTAACTACGCGGGTTTTCGCGACGAAGCAGCTTGATGAAAGGCGAGCCGAATGCACGACGAGAGATTTCGCTTCGTGGGAGAACGAGGTTTCGGATCGGTGGACGGCGGGCGCGTTCTCAGGGGTTCGTTGAAAAGCGCGCGTGGTCATCGAGGCGAGACACAAGCCCGCGAACGCAGAAAGGTTTAATCTTGCGTGCACTTGACTCGAGAGCCGCGCAGCCAGTGCACTCGTCGCAACCTGTGCCCCATTTTCGCAATTCACACGCGAGGGGTGAGAGAGTGACGCCGCGTTCGGCGGTGTGTACAAACCCCTTGGGGGGAGTTACATCGGTGCGCGCGGTTTTAAATAAATTTCAATTCAAAAGGAGGGGAAGGAGATGCGGGATGTGTATCATACCACCGCGCGCGATACCACCCTCCCGATTGCGATTAACGAGCTATTGATATACCCCCCGCTCTCACGTGCCGGACGAGAACCACGTATCCCTTCTCGGCGAGGGGAGGAAAAGGACCTTAGTCGGGAACCTGATCAAAACTCCCTCTGTCTCTCTCGGAGTTCGCTCTCTCTCTGTGTGTTTCCTTGCCCCCGCCGATTCGAATTCTGGACACTACAGAGTGTCCCCTCGTGCGTGAGGGGATATCACACACATGTGACGGAGCGGCGATAAACGTCGGAGACGTTTCAAAGGGTCCCGGGGAGAGATGATGCGTTTGCTCCGATACCATTATAAAGTCTTGATTATGGGAAAGTTCAGATGCCGCGGTTAGGTGATGTGGTCAGACCACACGAAATTAGGATGTAGCGTGAACCGTGAAGTCATTACGAGGGAGACGCACGAAGTAGGAACAATGGAGGAACGTGCGTTATAATGTTCGGCCTGAGTTGCCGTAGAGAACCCCAACGCGAAGAGATGTGTACTAAGACTTGGCACAATTTCTTTGCAAAAAGCAGCATTCAAACTTATATCGAACGGAAGAATGTACAACATGAAATTTATGTAAAATTTCAGTTTTATTCAATATACACACTGGCTGTGTATTAAAAAAAGTCCAATAACTTGTATAACCGCTAGAGTATATTTTTCTCTTCGAAAAGAAATTTCTTGCATACTTTTTCGTTCTCTTATCTCGCACCTTTAAGATACTGATATTTCAGGAACGGACCGGTGATTTCGGATTTTATCCTTAGACGCGGTTTCTTGAACGAGATATGCGTGGGTGTGTGCGCGTCACGTCGCAACAAAGCACAGGAATTCTATAGAAGAGAGAGAGAGAGAGAGAGAGAGAGAGAAAAGCGTCCTACAATTCTACCCTCGGCATTGTTTAGATCTGAAAGGGACAGGAAGCGTGTACGCCGATTAAAACACGAGGAAATGCGCTCACGTGCGCAACGTGCCATTAGTTCATTTTTCTTCTTCTTTTTTTTTTTGCAAAATTGTAACGATAATTTGACACGTCGATGTTTTTACCTATACGACGCGTGATCAATCAAATTATAAACTTCTCTCAATAAAATAATACAAGAACGCGTTGTATCTTTCTTCAAATTGTTACAAAAAAATTAAAAAACAAAAACTAAATTTCTGGCATAAATTTTTGTAGGTAATTTATATCAAGGTAATTACAACAAGCTGTCGGACGTAGTGCAGTGCAAAAAAAAAAAAAACAAAACAACTTTTACTATGTATACAAACAGAAGAAAGGAGCATTTAAAAAATCTCGAACAAAGCGAGCTGAGAGAAATATATTGCGGAAATGGTACGAAAGGGTCGGAGGATAATCGTCGAGAGTCCCTTAGACGAAAGGAAACGATTATAAAGAAGAAGACCACTGCATGGTCATTTGCCGCTCTTAACGCTGACGAATATAACGCTCCTTTGAAATCATTTTCATAAATAGAAGGAGAGAGAAGAAAAAAGAAAGAGACGCGCGCAGAAAATAAAAATATTTTTGCAATTATTAGAGACAATGTGATTTTGTGTGCAATAAGATAAATTTATGAATTAATTGCGAGATGCAATTTTATATATATATATATATTTCCGTGTAATAAACGCGCATTGTGATAGTGACTATGGAATTTAACGAGAACGGGGGACCCGCATAAAGAAACGCGCGGAAATTCTATTCGATCTTTCAGATGCGCGCGAGAAGAATCACACACAGCTGCCCGTATGTATCGCGCGTATAGATGTTCTTCTTCGCGCGTACATAGATCCTGTATAAATCTGCCCCCAGCACGAGGATACACGTGCTGACCACATGTTGCACAAAAGGAATCTTCACTGTAGTTCCTTTTCGGGCGCCGTATAGCGTAAGTCGCCGTCACAAAGGAGCTTTAGGGACTTCCCATAAATGATTTCTCCTTCGTCGAAAAGAAGGGGAGGACGACACCCGTAGGTAGAGGGGTCCGATGACGCGGCAGATGTTTTACGTTCCTCGGGCCCCCCGAAGACGGACATGCTTAAGGATATACACGGATAGGATAACATGAAAAAAAAAAAAAAAAAAAAAAAAAAAAANANANACCCNCNATCAAGACCCGCGTAATATTCGGGGGATTTTTCTACCAGATGCAATGTTAATTTGCGGCACGAGCCGCGAATTAAGTCTCTCGAATTCTACGAATATTCGACGATTTGCTGTGTAAATTTTTTTTTGTGAACAGGAAAGAAACAATTGATTTGCACAAACATTCATATTATATAAAAAAATTTAATTGTTACGTAAAAGTTATTTTCATCTCTCTCTCTCTCTCTCTCTCTCTCTCTTTGCTTTATTTTTAATTTAGAAATATGATCAAATACTAAAAAAAAAAAAAAGAATATCTACTCGCGCTTGATTTTTGACACCCGATACGTCAAAATGTTTGAGATGAGATTTCGTGAAAGTTAATTTTGTTGTAGATTATTCACGAGGCGCGGATATTTTTTGAGATATTTTAGTTTTTGTCAGATCGTGTCAAGAAGCTAGTTTTCTCGACGCAAAACTTGACGCGCGCAATCCAATCCACAGCCTCCGTGAGGGGGAAGACATCGAAAGAAGGATCTTGAAAACGAACACGTGGTTGCGACCATCTGTTGGCATCTTCTAACTACACTCCGCTCTAAACCCAAACCGGCCCGGTTTTAATAGCTGGAAGTTCTTTCTTCTTTTCTATTTACGCCGATGTTGGCGGATCTTACAATGCAACTTACGGTTTTTTTTTTTTTTTCTATGCGAGATGATCACAATTGTTTGACAAACATGTCTGCAGAATCAAAACCGTCGTGTCTTCACATCGTCTGTGCCGCACACAAAGGAGAAATGTATTATTTTTTGTTATTACATAAATTATTGATATGAGAAAAAGTTTATTGTTTTAGGACGCGTGTGAGTGAGACAGACTCTTTCTTTGCAGGTCGGTCTTTCTATAAATTTGTATATAAAAAAAAATTATAGGACACAACATTATAGTACGCAAGAAATTGTAGGCATTATTTCAAAGACACTGGCAGAGAACAATACCGGTGTCGCATTGTTTGTTACAATGCAACAAAACTTCGTCATCAAAATAAACGTTAAACGTGAACGAAGAAGCGTTCGACCAACGGGTCCAAAGAAACGAAATCCACAACATCCGTAAGCGCTTTTGTGTCCCTTTTTCTTGGTATAAGAGAGCCCAGGTAGACATTCCTGTCTACTCCGGTCTACCTGACCCATCTGGCTTTCACATATTTTCGGCCCGAAACGTCGAAGTTTCTCCTACGTTTTTCATCACGGAGAGAACAGAGAGAGAGAGAGAGTTTTCCAATGTGAAATTATAAGAACTTTTATCTTTTTAACATTAATATCAATAGTTTGAAAAAATATGTTGTCGCGATGTATACGTCTTAAATGTTTTGCTATTTACTTTAACAAGAGAAGAATAAAAAGAAAACTATTTATTTTTTACAATCTTTTTTAGTTTTCAATTGCAAGAAGAACCTCGCGGAGCGTTACGATAAAACAAGTAACATCTAAGAAGTGTAAAAACCTGAGGAAAAAAATCTCTTTGAGAATTGCATTGACGATATGAAACTTGAGAAGAGGTGCGCGCGCGGATTATGAATTCAATATCCGAGTCTCCTCTCGAGGAGACGCAAATATCGCATGTCGCGCTCAAAATCGTGACGTATGATTGCAAGGATATCCTCAAGAGCTGAGAGACGGACCTGCTCCTTCTCCATCGTTTCTTTTACGCAAACACTTATCGATCTTTGACAAGACATCTTGATGAAACGCGAAAATAACATGATGGGTTTTTTTTTTGGGAAGAAACGAGAGAATTTTGTGTACAAAATTTTAATAAAATCTCGACCTTTGTGCCACGGCACAATCTGCGGAACAATCCGCACACCTGTCGAGCATGGGAGCGCAGAAAGGAAGGAACAGAAAATTGCGCTCCGCGCCCTTCGAGATAATTCTTAATTATAATCTCGGACGGAATCATCGACGGTGATCAAGACGCGCGCAAACAAATAAGAAATACACGCCGCCACCCCGTGAACGATGCGCGCAGCAGACGCTCGCAAGCCGTGCGGCAAAGCTGTTTTCGTTCTTCTCGGACATCCGGTTCGACACGCGCACTACGTGTGTCTCGCCTGACGTCATGACACACCTGTCATCTCACAGCTGTTTCCTCCGATTCGTGGCTGGAAACTCCCTTGACAAATGGCGCGCGGTGGTTAATTTCAACCACTCTCCGCGACCACTCTCTGCGTGCGTGTTTTCTGACTTTTCCCGACGGAGGAAAAGAAATCGAGCAAAATTTTCGTAGTCGCACATTTTTTTCGGTCAACGAAAAAATTTTGATTCTTTGACGTCGTCGAGAAATTTATCCGACCATCATCGCGCCCCCGTCTTTCTCGTTATCCGTGAATTAATGACGATTTTTTGTTTTTTTTTTTTTGCGAACAGTCCGAGACGACTTTTATCTTTCTGTTACACTCGAGCGGGTTTTATCGGGGCGAGCGAGAATCGTGTTTCTCATACGCGAAATTCTTCGCCTTCGAGTCGACCTTCCCGTATTTTTCGGATCAGAAATTATTCGAGCGGATTCGCTTTGCATACATCACCATCGGAGGCGTAAGCCGAACTTTATTGGCGGTGCCGGAAGTTTCGGGGACGTCAGAAACTAGGTCTCTATCTACGATAGAGATTGGAAACTTATCGATTGGGAATAATATCGGGGGAAAACCTCTCGTCTGAATGAAAAGACGTCGTTGTACGTATCGGGGCGTACGTTTACCTGGACGCACACGTGTCTAGACGTTTCAATAGGACTTAATCTCCGACGCGTCCAATTTCGCGCGAGCGAGGGAATAAAAAGCAACCCCCTCGTTACGGCGCGTGCAGCCGATACAGGTTGCCGCACTTGTTCTGTAACAGTTTTTTTTTTTTTAACAAACAAAATATTCCGAACAATTATTTTGCGAAAAAAACAATGAGAAAACAATTCTTAAATAAACCAACCGCCCTTCTTAAAAAAATTCTTTTCGCGAGGACAAAAAAAATCACTCCCCTGCGTGCACGAGAGATAATGGAAGAATCCTGTAAGAGTTTTGCGCGTGATGAAGAGGTGACAATAAATTCTTTACGGATAGTTAAATGCGCGGCTATCGTTTTTCTCCGCGCGCTATTTTTTTTCCTCTTCTCCTGCCACCCCTCCCGCCCTTAGGTTTTTTCGACCCAGATTGCCTCACTTTGGGGTTTTATCGGATGGTTTTTATATTTATTACCCGCGCGCGCGCGCGCGAGAACTCATTCGGGAACGATCCCGGATAAGTCTACGGGATGATAGGGGCATCGAAATCCACCCCTTGGCTTTCCCATGATTTTTCTTTCTCTCTCTTCCCTTCTCCGGATCACTTTTTCAGGTCCCCGCCTACCCTCGGCGAACGCCGACGCGTGTTTTACACCCGCCGCTGTTAGAATCGACAGAGTCGCAACAGATGCAAGTGCACTACTCTTCGTACTCTTGCTCTCTTTCCTTTTCTCTCTCTCTCTCTCTTGTCCCAAGTTTTTTTTTTCTACGCCGGGTTCAGCGGTATTCCCCCGAGACGTTTCTCGGGAAAGAACCCTGTTGGCCCCGTCCGGTTAACTAGAGTATTGTTCGATTATTATTTCGGTACATATCGCGCACTTGTTACTTCTTTGTGCGGTCATATGGTGGTCCGGAGGGTGACTGGGGGAGTGTCGCACGAGAGATAGAAGACGTGACGAGACAGATAAATGCGCGGTAGCATCGTTTCGCGCGTAACCGGGACGAGAAAAAAAAAGCTCAATGTTAAAATAAAAAAAAAAAAAAAAACAACCTTGATATAAACGTATTTAAAAAAATCTTGAATTGATGTAAAAAAAAAACGTGAGTTCTTTGTAATAAAAAAAAAAAAAGCTTCGAATAGATGTGTGTTCCGTTTGAGGTCTCGGTGTGCCGAGCGAAAAGACGCGCCGTCGCGAGACGCACGCGACACGAAAACAGAACCAAATTTGGGCGAGAGAAGCGCATGCGGTAGGTGGCGAAGAAAGGAATCGGAAGAAGAACGGACAATGATCTCCGTGTTCCCGGCGGGAACATCTGCTCGACCGTACCGGCGACGACGCGGCATCGCGCTCCTCCGATGGATCGCTCGCGGCGTGTCCTCCTTCACGATCCGTCCCGATGCCGTGAAACTTGTCCCACCTCGGTGTGTGCATGCGTAGGTATTTATTATCCTTGTTCTCTCTCTCTCTCTCTATCTCTCTCCCTGCGTTCGGGCTGTTGCGTTCCTTTTTCCGCGCGATCTTTTTTGGTCCACGGAGAAACATCTGCGGCAGCTGCGAGGCGATGGACCGCCGCCAAGACCTCCGGCTCGTACGAGGCAGGTGCTCACCTTCCGAGTTTCTCCCTCGCCTGCCAATTACGCGTGCCTCTTTCTGCCTCTCCTACTCTTCTTGCCCTCCACTTCTGATACCGCTCTCCCGTTCGCTGCCGTCTTCAGTTTTTCTCTCGCCTCTTCTCGTCGTCGTTCTCTCTTCTCTCGCGCGCTCTCGTTTCTCTCTCTCTCTCTCTCTCTCTCTTTTTTATATGCCACTCCCGGCTTCAATCTTCTTGGTCCTGTTGCCCTCGTGCCAACTTCTTACATTCCTCCGAGCGCTTTGCAGCACACGCTCCACCTTTCCTTCTCAATTATCGAGCGGAAATTATTGAACGAACAAACACATTCCACGTTTTTTTTACAGTAAGATTATATCGTTACCGAGTGTGTATCATGAGAGAGAGCGAGATAACATTTATTTATTTATAATATCTGCGTCTTCTTAAGACAGCCCGATTTGTTTCATCGAGCGTCTCTTGCGCCACCTTGTTGATGACGCAATTGTTTTTTTGACACATTCTCTCTTCTTTGTCTCCTTCTTTCTTCCCTCATTCTTTTTAAATCTCGTTGCATTAATACATCTTCTCGCTTTGCTTCACACTCATCGCTCTCTCTTATACCTCCGGCTTTCTCAGTTGCCGCTCCGAAAGGAACGGCTCGCTCCTCCCGAATGATGATGCGCGCGCTGCTTCTTCTGGAACCGGCGGGCGGTTCTTCTTCTCCCTTTTACTTTATTTTTCTCGCCTTTCGAAATGGAAGCTGTTTGCCCACGGGCGAGATCGAGGCACGTGTGCACATCAAGCGCGTTTGCATCAGGGTCGAATTTGAAATTCGCTCGAAGACGTATATGTATCATAACGCGTTTCTCAAACGGGTATATCCACATTTTAGCGCGAAATTGCGGCAGGTTGCATTCGTTCGATCTTTTCCAGAGTTTTGGTTTTTTTTTCTTTTTTTTAACGCAAAGCTGTTTATCTTTATGTTTCGCATGTAAATGAAATTTTTAAAGTTCTTTCCGATCAGATTAATTAAAATACGTATATATAAGATTGACGTTAGATTATAGACAAAGTTGCTTAAGAAGCACACGTTGGTTCGTGGAATCATCAAAGATAAAATATATTGTGTTTATCCTCCCGTCTAGAAACTCGCTTGAATCCACCAACCACTCCTGCTCCGAACACTTGGAAGAAAACCCGGCCCGGCTTTGGACGGGGCCACATGCCTTCCTGGTTCTCCTCTATCTAGCAGCTGTCCTCACACTACCGCAGTGTGTCTCATTCTTCATCGATCGATTTGAGAATCTGACAAGACCGGACTTGATTTTCTTACCACATTTATTTCTCAATAATTTCGCAACCTATCCATCTCGCGATTAGATCATTTTTTTTTTATGACAAGAGATTCGTTGATTCTCAAAAAAGACGTATCATCGTGCACGAGACTTACCCGTAAAGCATCGCCGCGCCAGCTATGCCACCACCGCATTGTGCCGCTATATAGAGCACCGCTCGAAGTGGAGAAATCCGTCTGCACAAAGCGAACGATACCGAGACCGCTGGATTCACGTGTCCACCTGCGTGCCAAAAGGTTTTCCACATAAAGAATCAAAGGCTTCTAACAGAAGAAGAAGATTTGCGCGATTCCGTACTTTGCAATTTGCTACCGTTCGATCCTGGTAATACCACGTTTGATCGGTCTTTTTTTTTTTTTTTTTCCTTCAAAAACCGCGTCTTTTCGGTTTGTCTAAAATTTGTCACAAATACCGTTAACAAAATCAACGAGAGAAATATCTAAATATGTAACTTACAAAAAACTAACAAATAATGTTCCGTATATAGAATTTTTTTTTTACAAATACCGGCTTTTATACAAGTTGTACACAATAACGTCAGAGAAAACGAATAGTTAAATAAAGTACATCTTATTCGTACAATAAAATTGAATGAGATGAAAGAGATAAACGTGATCGCGTATCGTGCACGTAGTGGGTACGACGACCGAGTGTATTTTATACACACACATATATATTGCGTGCGTAATAGAACGTACTTCGAAAGGTGTCCAACATACGTTCCAATAAACACGCACAACGCGGTAATACATCCGGACATCGGTCTCGTAATCGGTTTAAACGAGACCAATCGAGAGAAATCGCGAGGGCTGTGTCCTCGCTTGTCAAACGATACACGCACACACGTAATACGCGCGAAAGAAGGAACAGAATCATTGACGCAACGAGATAAGTTGCTTCAAGTAGTTCGCGACCCTTCGCGTCGTCATCCTCGAAATGTTTTTTTTTTTCAGCGGAAAGACAAGCGCGCGATTCTCGCGGAGTTGTGCGCGCATTTATTTGTTACGTGTGTTTAAAAATAAATGCGATGGAAATGGAAGATAAGAGAGTTTTATAAAATAAATAAAAAAACAAAGTAGGTGAATAGAAATTCGCAAAACTTCTCCAAAAAAAAAAAAAAATGCAATTACCGCTTATGTGACTGAAAATCAGAGATATTGCGGCGATGGTGAAGCCGGAAGCGACGGCGGTGGCTAATACCGAGAGTCCGCTTCCGGACACAGCGGAGGCAGCTGCGGCGCCGGCTACCACCAGGGCGAAGAGGAAGGTGGCCAGACACTCGACGGCGACCGCTCTCCACAGTTCCAAACTTCGAGCCTCGATCGACATGGGTGCTTTTCTGTCCATTACTTCGATGTTGTTCTCACGAAGAGTCGATAGTCTCGAGAGAATGGTGACGATGTGCGCGTCCACTTCGCGCGTCAACGATTCGGTCGTCATGTTTCAAAAATTCTTTATTTATCACACACTGATGCGAGACAATTGAAAAATGACGAGATGACTGTCTCAGAGAGAGAGAGATAGAGATTGTTTCAGAACATGTTCTCGCGTCGCGTTATTTTCGAAAAATTCGATTGTCGCACTTTTTCTTTGTCAACTTTGTCAACAGAGTCGAAAGAATTGCAACCACCGATTGCAAACGCGTGCGCGCGCGCGCTCGCGCGATCAGAGAGAAACCTCCGACGATATTTGAAGTTTTTTCAATCAAAATTTTTGTTCAAAGACCGGTCTTAAGTATTTCGCGATGAAAAGATTTTCTTTCTCTCTTTTCTCCGAAGAGAAGAAAAATTTATTTAACAAAAAAAACGCGAGAGCGCGGCTTCGGTAGGAATGCAGCCGATGTTGCCTCACCGGCAACGCACTCGCGAATGACAGCCAACTCGGTAACGAACAAGTGGGCCCGCGCGAGTCGTACGAGTGCGTTCACCACCGCACCACCCCCACTCTCTCGATCATTACACCCGGTGCATTTAAGCCGTACGCTATCCCGCAACCGTCTCGTTGCCACATTACATAGAATGGAAAGTTTTAATTAATTCCTTTGATCTCGTGTAATTAAACACGTAACATTTTTCTCGCTTTGCTTACGACGATAAATTTAATTTAAACAAATTCTTTGTAAAAATAAAAATATTGTGTTCGGAAATACATTTGCAGAATCTCTGAGAGAGAAAGAGAGAGAGAAAGAAAGTATATATTGTACCCCGTAAATACATTGTCAAATAAAAAGAAAACGGATGTATTCTATTAACCGGCTGTTGAGAATCGCATTGCGCGTATTACCTTCATTTGAGATACTTAAAGCTCAAATAAGCGCACGTCATTATCATTAGCCACACGTGCGTCTATTTACACGTGTGTGTGTGTGTGTGTGTGCGCACGTTGTTACAAACATGTTATTACAATTTACACATCTCTCTCCTCCGTTTCTTTCCCTTTTCCCCGTTTTGCTGTCTCTCTAGTAAAAGCACAAACACAAACAAACTATAAGATATAAATAAATTACCGCGCGGATTCGCTTTAGGCAGCGCGCGGTAGAGGCTCTCGTTTCCCACGAGTTCAAAGAACACCACGATGTTCATGTTCCCACAAAAAAGGGATGTACGCACGACGGGTCAGGAACAACGAGCGTGTATGCAATGGAGTTCACTTCAAATCCACCAACTTGGCCGGCGAATGTGGATCGGACCTTGCGATGACCACGACCTTGAAGATCAATATAAATTTATTCATCAGTCCTAATTGTTCTCCAATATGATCAAGTGCGCGATGTGATTCGTCAATTAACGCGAGCACGTTGAAGAAACAGCGACTTGTGTGCGAAAATCACGATTGAATTCGATTGTAAATATATATAAAAGACAGAGTCTAGACAGAGCAGGAAGGTAATAAAAATATAACAGGCGTTCGCAAAAAATGAGATATGTAATAGGATAAGATATATGTAAAAAAAGAAAATTGTAAGAAAGTTGTAAGAAATGTAACCAAGTCCCCTTCGAAGCCGTGAGGTATGAAGGTATAATAAACTAACTAACTAACTATATATAAAAGACAAAAAATATATATAAAAATAAACGACTTGATCTTAAGAGAAGGGATGGGAGACGCGCGCGTGATGTGTATAACTCACCGTAATTAAAACCATTTAGCTCTAGTTCTCTCCTCGCTAGAATTGTACTGGCGTGTAAGTTGTGAGCCCGTGTGATAAATTCACCAATTACTGTAAATTAAAGAACTTATATTGAGGGATGTGGGATGGGGGGGGGGGAAGAAGTGTGAGACGAGGAAAAGAACATTCGTTTCCTCGTTCACTGCCGACGGGGGAGCTTAGAGCTCTCCTCTTGGTAACACGCGCGTTTTCAAGTACGATATTACTTGATATCTTTTACAGGACTCTCGCTTCTCTCCTCGCTCTGCTCTTAACGAATCTCGCAATTTTCATCCACGCGGATAAAATTGCAAGCTTTTATCACGAGTTGTTCCCGCCGTCTCATCTTCGAAGCTTCCCGCCGTATCTTACGAAAATTGTAAGTTTCACACGAGAGAGCAGAGAAGACGAACTAAAGATGGAATGTGATGAGAAATTGCAAAATTCTTCTCTTAAGAAGAATACACATGTCTTGATCAAGTTTGTTTCAAAATCATTTCTCACATGTTGGCTCACGAGACCACATGCGAGTCTTACCACTCGCGAACGGTTAATACTTTAATTTAGCTGATAAAATCATGAGTCACTTGCGGGTCGGGACAGTTCGTGTGATTCATATCCGAGGAACTCGCTGAGACACGCAGCTTTTATCCTATATTTTGAAGTAAAACAAAGTGTGGAGTAAAATAACAAAAACAAATTAAACATAAAAAGTTTCGCGCTCTTAGATCATGTTTGTTCAGCGTTTGCGATGAAATAAACCTGTGCGTTTCCGCTTTTTCGGAATGCGTGCGTAATTGCGTCGTCATTTGTTGTCTGTGTCACAGCGATATCTAATCTAAAACAGGTAAAAACCTGTGATTGATAAACCGGCGTGATGATCCGGCCCGGTCTCGTTGCGGAACACATCCGTTCACGCGACCACATTCCTCTGCAAGGGCATAATAATATTATAATGAAGGAGAGAAAGAGAGAGAGAGAGGACGCTAGGTCATATGTAATTTTCATTCTACGTATATACAGACAACTCGATCGCAGAACACGATAAAGTTTATCCACTCTGAACAATTCGCTCTCACCCCACCTCCGTGTCTTCCGTTTACATCCGGTTGATCCCGTGCCAACCAACCGCGCGTTTTGCAACAGCTACTAGTTGGGCGTGCGTAGGTGGCTCATTCATTGCCGATCCGTTGCGGCGACGTGTGTGATCCACGCGACAACGGCACATCGTTGCGATTGTCAGCAAGTGTCCGGCCACTGCTCTCTGCGACGTTACGTCCATCATCGCGATTGAGATACGAAGTTGGCGATTCTAAAAAAAAGAAGGTACCCTAGACATACGTGCATATAAAAATTATTGGATCGCGAAAGCACGTGCGATCTTACGTCAATTCTCGCGCGACGAGATGAGATACGAATTCGTGTGAATGAGAATTATAACACACGTTTCTTCGCGCTAGATCCGTTGCCCGCCGCCACGCGAGCGGATGAGAATCTCTACCTTTGGACCTTTCATTCGCGCGGCGTGTCGATCGTGATCGTTTTGCATTATCGACGGAAAGAAGGGGAGAGAGAGAAGTGTCAGCGTAAGGTAAAGCGCGCACAAGGTAAAGAGATTGAAGACGCGCGCGCCCGCGACAGACGCGCTGTGTGACCGGTGGGGAAACCCCACCTGGACAAACCCAAATACGAGGTGCACGCCGAGGTGACGCGCGCGGGGGGTCTCGGGAGAGCTTTCGGAGGGTGGTTGGACTTTTGGTTTGAATTGTGTATATACTATATGTGACAACAGCGTCCGAAGCGTTGCGCGCGTGAGGAGGAGACACGAGAGATTTGCGTGCACGCACGTCACATCCTGACAATTTTTATTTTACATTTATTGCGCATCTCTCGAACTCATGTGAGAGCGTTGATATCTCGAGTGGATTTCGTAATCGATCGCCGTGCTTCATTGATCGCAGAAATTTACCACCCGAGGAAAGGTAACTTTCGCTTTTTGTGTCTCTTTCTCGTGACGTAAAGTGTGTCAGCGTCGTGACGTTGCTTACATACATACTATACTATACATAGTACGCACAGCTCTCAGCCACACCTGTCCGAGAGAGAGAGAGAGGGAGCGTGAACATGGCTTCGCGCGGACAACACGCGGGACGCGATGCAGTTTGTTGTTGCTTGTGCCTGTTGCTGACGGGCGTCACCGCACTCGCTCAGAATTACATGGAACCAGGCAGACGAGACTACAATCGCGGCAATGTGTACGTGCCCCAAGAAGTGGACCTACGTGAAACGACTTACGAGTTCAAGGGCAGAAGGTACCACAAGGATTATCTGGACCCTTCTTACAGAGGACCCACGAGAACACCCGAGGATCGACGTATTTACGATGTAAGTGTCAATGTTGTGTTATGCGTACACACACGTACTTGTTCCAAGTTTAATGTAATCGAAGGATGAACATATCGGATCATTAAGAGCAAGAACTTAAAAGAATTCAACAGAAGTTTAAACATTTGTTTTTTGTGTGTTTAAAGGATACAACACAAAGAATCCCGTTGCCGGGAATATTAGCTTATTGGCGGAAAGATCTTCAGGGAAGAGAGAGAGCGGATTCGAAAAATTTTCGAGACAGAGATGTGTATGTGAGCACAAATTACGGTCAAATTCAAGGATTTAAAGTTCAGTTGTACGACGATCCCAATGTGAGACATAAGCCGTATAACAGGGTGGTGGAAAGAGTCACAAAAGATGTTACCGTATTTTTGGGTATTCCTTACGCTATGCCGCCTACTCAAGAAGGTCGTTTCAAACCTCCTAGACCTCACAGGTTGATATAAAATTTATCTAAAAATTATCTTTTAATATTCAATGCAAACTAGAACTTGAATTGTTGTTTAGAGGGTGGCAGCTCATGCAAGCTGTTGATTGGGGTCCAGCTTGTCCACAGCCTAGCGAATATACTGGTTTTACAAAGGGTGTGAGAGATGTACACGAAGACTGTTTGTATCTGAATATATTTACACCGACTGTACGTGTTACTTTTTAAAGCAATAAATCGAGTTTATATTACTCGATAAAATAAAATTATAATTAGATGTATTTTTTCATGTTTAGGTTCGTTCCGGACTGGCGAATAAGTACTCGGTAATGTTTTACATACACGGCGGCGAGTTTACCCATGGAGCTAGCAATTTGTTCCCGGCACACATGCTAGCTGCGTTTTACGATGTTGTAGTAGTGTCAATTAATTATCGTCTCGGAGCTCTTGGTGAGTATGTGATCAAACTATGAGTTATATGAGTGAAAAAAGAAAAAAAATGAAACATAAAGTATATCTAAATGCTACTATCTTCTCTGTGGGAAATAAAATTTTCTTATTACGTGTTTCTCAAGGATTTTTAAGTACTGGAGATGAGAATAGTCCTGGGAATTATGGAATCCTTGATCAGGCTATGGCTTTGCGATGGGTTTATGACAACATAGCCGTGTTTAACGGAAATCCTAATTCTATAACATTGTTCGGACCGGGTGCTGGCGCAGCAAGCGCAGGCTTATTAATGGTCGCGCCTAGGTAATTAAAATTAATAATACACACGCACAGAGTTAATGATACACAGACACAAAAAAGAAACAATAACGATTGGAATAAATTTAATTTTGTTGTAGAACTCGGCACATGGTATCAAAAGTAATTGCCCAATCGGGCTCAGCTTTGGCTGATTGGGCTGTGATAATGGACAAATATCGAGCGCAAAATACATCTCGAGTATTTGCGGAAACGCTCGGTTGCAGTATAGAGAGCAGTTGGAAATTGGTACAGTGTCTAAAAGACGGACGTAGTTTCTACGAATTAGGTAATTCCGAAGTGAAACCACACGTGGGGATGTTTCCTTGGGCACCTGTGCTAGATATCAATTTCACAATGCCTCAGGATGATTGGTACGAAGATTGGAGAGCGTCTGATTGGCGCTTTTTTTCGGAAACGCCAGAAGAGAGTATCAAAGCTCGCAAATATAAGGAAGATCTAGCTTACATGGCTGGTGTGACAACTCAGGAAGCAGCGTATATCATAAGTATGTCATTTAATGAGTTTTAATCGCGTGTATCTTGTTTTTTTCCATCAAGAATAAGATGTTACTTGTATTATTCACTCTTGCAGAGAATAACGCCACGTTAGCAAAGAATTGGTATATAATAGATTCGGAATTATTCGATCAAAAACTTTGGGAATTAGTTCTTCAATACAATTACACCTTAAACAAACAAGGTGTTTACGAGGCAATAAAGTACATGTACACGTATTGGCCGGATCCGACAAACGTTACTCATATACGTGATCAGTACATAAATGTAAGTAACGAAGATATAACAAGTTTAAAATGTTTGTGTTACATGCTGCTATATTTAAAGTCAGTTCTCTTCTCACATGACCATGATCATACAATTGTTATTCATATCTGCAGCTTTTATCAGATTTCCATTACGTTGCGCCGAATGATAAAATAGTAAAACTGTTGGTAGAGAAACATGTACCTACCTATCTGTACGTGTTAAATACCTCTGTTGAAGCGTTTCACTCGCCACAGTGGGCCAGAGTTTCTCATAACACGGAACTTCTGTGGCTAACAGGAGCTCCGTTTATGGATGTCGGTATGTCTTTTTCTTATATTTATATATATATATGATATATTTGTAATTTGTAAAAGTTATGTATTTTGATGCGATGTTATCAATGCAGAATTCTTTCCGGAAAAATGGAAGTTGCATCAAGACATGTGGACTGACAACGATCGTAACATGAGTCACTTCTTTATGTCGGCGTATTCCAATTTTGCAAAATACGGGTAAGTATATGGACATTGCGCTGATGTGTTTACGGCAAAATTTATGTTAAAACAGATTTCTAGATATTTATTTTATTTTTGTTCTAGAAATCCAACGCCTTCGCAAATTTTGGGTTTACACTTTGATCTCGCTCGTTACGGACAATTGCGTTACCTCAATATCAACACAACGTACAACAGCTCGATTCAAGTGAATTATCGTCAAACTGAGAGCGCGTTTTGGTCGATGTACTTGCCGACAGTTATCGGTCACCTCGTTCCTACGTATCCTCCTGTTACCGAAGTAAGATAGTGAAGTAGTAGTTTTTACATCTTTTTTAAACTACACATCAGTTTGTCAATTCTTTTAATCTTTACGATACGATTTTGTTTTCAGTATTGGTGGGAACCTAAGCAACCGCTGCAGATTGCGTTCTGGTCAATGTCGTCGGCGTGTTTGTTGTTGCTCGTGATGTCTGTAGTGTGTTGCATGCTTTGGCGTAATGCCAAAAGGTAAGAAAAGGTAAACAGAACCAAATCCATGTGACTACAGCTTTTCGGTTGCACTGGAATGGTAGCGCATGCGGAGTCTGGTTCTGGTTTGTAAATACCAATGGATACGATAATCTTCCTTATCTCTCTTATAACTTATTCATACTTAAATTGTGCTAATTAACTCTTTCGTTTGCAATTACGTAGCAAAACGAAAGCAGCTAGGATTCGCGCAGGTATTTATATATAGAAAATACACAACACACAGACACATATACATACATTTTTGCACAAAATGCCTGCCACACGCAGGTTACGCCTGTGTATGCTTTTTTAAGTTGCACATTGTTTTTTGTTTTTTGCATGTATATATAAAATTTATACGAAAGTGAAAATAGGGATTCTATTTATTTAATTAATGATCTGAAAAAGATCCAAGAGATCGGTGGATCGTTAAAAAACGTTAGAATTTTGCTCGTGAATAAAAAAAAAGCAATTTAAACACACTAACACCTAGTATATTGGTTCGCATCGGCCTTCTACTTATTTGTTAAAAATAAGAATGATGTATATTAATTAATATTAAATTTTAATTAATATTCTATTAATATAATTCTTTATAATATAATTCTTTTATATAGAGATCGTAGAGATGTAGTAAAATCTCGTATTATTTCTTGTTTTCTACAGACAATCTGATCTCTACTATAGCGGAGACATCCTGATGGTACGAGACGACGAGCCTTCCGAGGGAATCGAGAATTTAACACGCTCATCTAAGGAAAATATATACGAATATCGCGACGTGCCGTCATTAAAATCCAGAATGCCCCGTCAAAATGAGACGAGATTACAGGAGCGTTTAGCTCACAATAGAAAATTCAGTTCCACATCTTCGTTAAGGAGCAATTCTAACGTCTCCTTAAAAGATATGAAGTCGGAAAGTTTTGTCACAAGCTCGCCTAACGGTCAGCCTACACTGACGAAAGCAATGAGTCAACCTTCACTGCCGAAATCTAAAAGCAAGACGCTTCTAGTGCAGGGTGTACCACAAACAGCTGTTTAATATTTCAGTTACCAGTACGTAGCATTGAAAAAAAAAAAAAAAAAAAACATCACTTTATTTATTTTTTTACATTTTAGATTTAAAGTTATTTTGTTTTTAAAAATGTGATCATATATATCATTTTCCTTTATTCTATGACAAAATGCCATATATATAAATTATTAATTCAAAATTAAAAAAAAAAGATTATTTAATTATATAAAAAATCTATTTAGGGGAAAATTTTATACACAAAATAGATAAAAGTAAAGACTACAATACACAGATAGACTACAACTACACAAAAATAAATATATAGAAATAAATATATAGAAATAAATATATAAAGTATATATAAAAATTGAATTTTAAACAGTTTTTAATGATTTATTTTATGAGAAGAGAAAATAATTTAAAAATAATTAATCTAATAATTAAAAATATTTAGTTTAGTACGTAAAGTAACAAAAGATAAAGCTATTTTATATTCCGTCCGTATAAGAAAATAATTGTTACATATAGACTTTATATATTTTTTATGAATTGTGTAAATAGTTTAATATTAACAAAGCTAATATACACATGTAAAAAAATTCAAATATATATTATATATGTAATATATATTATAAATGTTATATAAGACAGCTAAAAATATGGATTAAGAAGGCAAAGCAAGGAGAAATAAGAAAGAAAACAATTTATGTGACTTTATTCACTTACGTACTTCGTTAACGTAATATTTGTTATGTTGTCCGTGATATTTACGGACAATTTATACGTGTCTCTTGTTTATGAAGTTATGAACTTGTTGTAAATTAAAAGTGCCTTGTTACACAGAGAAACAATCTTTGCCTTATTGTAATAGTTCAAATTATATTATAAAATATAACAAAATGCACAAATTTATTGCAGCTACATGTTGTAGTAGCCGCGTTTTTAATATTTTATATCGACGTAAATGTAGAGCATTCTCGATCTCATTGCCACTACAGTTAGAAACGTAAGTCTGATACATATTGTATTTGAGATTAAGATACGCGAGCACACACATTTTTTTACATTTTTTTATATTTATATTTACGAATTTTTATGCAAATATATGTACGAGCAGTACTATATCTTTACGAGATTTGTTCGATCGACCTTTTTGTACATTCTTAAAGGCAAACACAAATGAGTTTTTTCTTTCAAAAGAATTTTATTCGCGTGTTTTATAACACATTCAAAGTTGTAAACAACAATATTTATATTTCGACACATACATATTTATATATATATATATATATATGTATAAACTAATAAAATGGAATTTATTGTGAAAATTATTCTACAATATATAAAGCCTCTTGTACTCTCCTCTGAGCTCCTCTTGTAGCCTCTTGTCAATAATGATATTTCTTGTGCACATGACAATAAAATTCGATGTTTGGCTCATTGTATGTCAATAATTTGCAAATTAGATTCGGCTGCGTTATTCCACATTGCAACTATTGCTAATATACATATTACGCATGCTACCACGAGTACAAAGTTTACAATGATTAATAAAATATTCCAATTAAAAAAGAAGCCTTTGAAAAGTTTCCAAGCTCTCGTTCCCACGTTTTCTCGCAACTGCTCCGACTTCTCGTACTTGTCTTTCCTCTTTCGTCTTGGCTTGAATTTCTTCTGAAATTTCTCAATCTCCTTTCGATTACGCAGCTCTTCCACTTCACGCTTCTTCGCCATCCTAGCTTCCTCAGCTTCTTTTCTCTCATTCATCAGTGACTCGCATATATTGTCACATTCCACAGTGATCTGTTCTTTCTGTAGCAATGAGCAAAAAAAGTCTTTTTTTATCCGTTTACATTTGCACCATAATCTGATTTTCTTGCTACATTCTTCTCCGCCTTTACATGGTCCCGAGTGACAATCGTTGACGCAGCGATGGCCGCAAGAGTACTAAAATAAAGAAAGAGAGAAACATTTTATTTTTCGTGCTAAAACAAAGAACGGAAACAAAATTTTAGTTTATCGAGCATATGTAATGTTCATGTGTAATTACATTTTTAGGACATTGATTTCCACATTTGAGTAACTCGTCTCGTTTCTCGTTTGTCGCGGACGTCAGGTCCACGCAATGCCGGTAAAGAGTGCTGATACCGCAATGGCACGAGACTCGCACCAACTGGTTGCACGGTTCGCACGATCCCGGATGGCAAGGTTGTAGACACGGATGTGTGCAACCCTGCGGACGCGCGAACTGACACGACTTTTCGCATTCCATGCACGGAATACCATTGTCGTCAGATTTACTCTCGCTGTTCCGTATCTTGTGGCAGATCAATTCACAGGTGTGATTCTTGCACGACAGTAATTGGTCGCAGCTTCTGCCGCAAGAACTCGGTTTCGACATGTAACACGGCCAAAGACGCGTCTCGTGACCTCCGAGACAAGTCACGGGCACGGAAACCTCGCACGGTGGACACGGTAAGGTTTTCAGTTGCTTTATACCGTCCCTTGATGTTATCCTTTCGTGTTTGTTATCCCAAGGATAACCGACCGACGGTTGTGTTTTGACCTTCACGTAGACCTTGGTGTGACAAGTGGCCTGGCACGAGTGGCCGCATCTCTTGTACGTGATGCCGCAAATCTTCTTGCAAGGTGGGCACGGACCTTGATGACACTTGTGCGTTTCCTGCTTGCTGTGGTGGCAGATGGGTGGAATTTTACAGGGTTTGTTACACGGTAGCGATTTTCTCCTCTTGGATCCGCACGGCACCGTTATTTTGTTACTGCCGCATCGACACTGTATGACATCCGTTCTGTTGCACGGATAACACGGGCCACTGTGACAGGGAGCGCCGCATTTGTGCTTACGACATTTGAGCGTATTTTCGCACGTTCTCTCGCAGGGATTGAGCGTATTCTTCAATACGCAGTCGCAACATTTCCTGTTGCACAAGTGCTTGCCGCACTGGCGCATCTGCGTGCACTTTTTGTTGCAGTGATATTCCTTCACACAGGCCAGTTCCTTCGTATAACTGCCGCATCTGCAGGACTTGGTCACCACTTCTAAACACGGACCGCAACGATCGGTGTGACACCTCATGCTGCAGTAGTGCGATCCGCAGTCCAACAGCTTGCCGCAGGTATCGCCGCACGTCGGCACCTGCTGCTGCTCGCACGAAACCTCGTATCGTTTCTTTCCGCATGGACAAGTTCGATTTTTCTCCAAAGGACAATTGCCACAATCGTCGGGTGAATGACAAGTGCTCTCGCAAACGTGCACATTGCAGGAGAATTTTCTGTTACAAGGTTTCTCGCAAATCCACGTGCTCTCGGAACATCTACCTTCTTTCTCGTTGCTCTTGCAACGGCATTTCAATAATAATACTTCTTCACAGGGAGGACATTTTCCGGAGTGACACAAACTACTACAAGAGTGCGAACAATGCTCATATTTTTTCTTGCATATAGTTTTGCAGCTCCAATTTTTGGCGTTGCATCGACGTAGCTGCGCCGGCTGCTTGCCGCAGTAGCATTTAATACTAACCGTTTTTGCGCAAGGCGGACACGGACCGGGGTGACAAAGCAGGACGCATTTGTGACCGCATTCCGGTTGCAGGAGCTTGCCGCACGTTTCGCCGCAAGAATGCGGAATGCTCCACGGTTGATACGTAGGATCAACGATCTTTTTACAGAAACATTCGTACGATCTCGGAACCTGGTTTTGCTCATATTCCGTACGACACTTTGGACTGTAACGTAAGCATTTCTATTCTTATATCAATGTTTACCAGCATTTTATACACACACGCAAAAAACTATTTTAAAATATTTAATACCATGCCCAAATTGGTGTGATTCCTTTATCCCGTTTGTATCTCAAACTGTCATTGATCCAATGTGAGATACAGGACATGTGCATAAATGCGTAACACTTGCAGCAGTTCCATATCTGCACAGGAATGACGAAGGCGCGCTTTTACTTACTTAATTCTAAAAGCTAGTAATTTACATTTGCAAATTAGAACAGCAATAATAATAACAAATTACCGGATCTGTCTTTTTGACAGTTGATATGCATATCAGGCAGACAGCGCTGCTGGATTGAAGAGAATTAATCAAATACGATATCACTTTCTCCGCATCCGTTCTTTGCCCTTGATAAGCGGATATTACTTTATCCACCAAATGTTGCGCGTCTTCCTCATTTGTCTCGTCCTCGTCCTCGCTGGACGAATTCAATAACGCAATAGCTTCCAAGTGTCTCTCAATAGACAGCTTGTTTTGCGCCTGGGCTATTTTAAATTTCTGCATGTTGAAATTCTAAGGGTCGTCCAACTACATAACTTTTTTGTTACCGTTAGAGACTTTTGACGTTTTTTTCGTGAGGGTTCCAATCGTCAGCTCGCGCGTCAACATCGCGTCCAATTAAGTTGTACGTTCCAAGTTTCGAATTTCATTCAAGTTTTAAGTTTCAAGGTTTCAATAGATCTACAGCTGTAGGTTGGTGCATATGTGGCTCAAAGGACCGACTCAAGATAGTCCATACGCCATTCTAAGCTTGAATAGTGATTTTCTTGGTATGTTCACCGTAAACGGTTGAATGGTTGATTTCTCCAACTGGAGTAACAAAGTACCCCAGAGAACTGCGCAGATCTAGGGTCTTTAAAAACTACCAGATACGGAGCACACGCTCCATATGTGATCTACAGCTGTAGGTGGAGACTCCCCAAACCACCATCTGTCGGTGGAGTCTATCATCGCGATGATCTAAAAACCAGTAAGGGTGCGATCCCACTGCACTGGGATATGTGTTAACGCGTATATCTCGTGACCAATCAAAGACGCACACACCTCTCTCGATCCGTGTGCAATCAGAAGCGTACTGCGACTTTTTTGTAAACACAGACGTGAAAGAAAATAGGTGGAAGATTGTGATCACGTTTTGTTGTGAAAAATAAGAAATATCATTAAAATTGCAATTTAATTAATTTGATTTTATTCGCGGTTCGAGTCCTCGCTGTTCAATTGGCCGTTCTTAATAGTTTGGTACTTTATTGCGACACTAGAGAAAAAGCGCCATCGTCAAAGCAACACCGTCTCGCGGGTAGTCGGCAACAATGGGTGCGTTCAGACAACTCAACAGTTGCACAACGGTTGAGAGATAATCACTTCTGATTGGATCATACTTTTGAAACCGCATCAGATTTTGAAGAATAGTCCTATCATAAGTGATGATCTCTCAACCGTTGAGTTGTCCGAACGCACCCAATAACAACAGTATAGTTAGATAGACAGTAGCAGATAGTGGTACATGAAGTTATTGCGAAAAAAGATGGTGGTGACAGTGGCATCCGTGCGACAACAACTCAGCAATTTAGCGCATTCCGGCGGTTCTCACAAGGACCAGGCCGAGAAGTAAGTTTAGAAATTTGTAATCCAAGTCCGATTTTATTTATACATACGTAAAATAAACTACTTCCTGTTTAGATATCGTTCAACTTTGGACATGATATTGTTGTCTTCCGGTGAGGAGCTAGTTGATGCCTTGAAAACGTTTATCGAAGCAAGTATGTTATTTTTATCTTACTTAAACACGCGTTACAAACATAGAACTTCAAATACGTTCCAACATATGCGATATACGTTCCAAAAATCTGCGTAAAATTTATTATCCGAGTTTATCTTTTTCTTTTCGATATTATTAACGTGTTCTTTAACCAGCTAGTGCGAGTCTTTGCGACCATGTGCTTTTCTTATTTGAATCTCCTTGATTTTTCTGTTTCTCTAGATTACGTAGTTTGTTTTGTTTGGAAAAGTTCCAAGTTCACCTTCGTGAAATTAGGTTATATAGAAGAAAAGAAATTGATTTCAAAAAACTTTCCGAAGATATTTTGACCGAACTTAACGTTGTGTCCCGGGAAGCACGCTACCAGCGCTATTGCGTCATTCTATCTTTGTTTTACATCTAACAAGCAATGTGAAGATAGAATGATGCCGCTGATAGCACCCTCCTCGAACACAGCCTAAATGTAGCCTGTACACACATATGTATACAGCTGATATGACAACATAAATGTCGCACATGTGTTGTTAAAAAACTTAATATTTCATTTCTTGCGACATTTTGATGTTGATTAAAACATAATATTTGAATTTCTATTTTATTATGCTGAGGAAACAACTGTATTCCTCAAGATGTTTACGCATTATTTTTGTACTTTTATTACAGTTGTAAATGAAAATGTGAGCTTAGTAATTTCAAGACAAGTTCTGACCGATGTCAGCAGCCGCTTACTATTTTTACCTGACGAAATATCCATGGCTGTTTCACATTATACACTGGATAAGGTAAAACGATCTCTTTGTTTGTTTTTGTTTTTTTTTTTTTCATTTTTTTCTTCAATTCAATCCAAAGCATATTTGAAAACAAGAGCAAACTGTAAAATATACTAAAAAAAAGCATAGTTTGATAAAAAAAAAAATAATATTCAATTAGGTTCAGCCACGTGTGATTTCCTTTGAAGAACAAGTAGCTAGTATAAGGCAACATTTGGCTGATATTTACGAGCGCAATCAGAATTGGCGGGAAGCTGCAAATGTTTTAGTTGGCATACCACTGGAAACGGGACAAAAGTAACAATCAAGTTTTTGCAGTTGCTTGTATATATTATATTATATATATATATATTATAATATCGAATTAAAATCATTTCAGGCAATACACCACCGATTACAAATTGGAGACTTACCTTAAAATCGCCAGATTATATCTAGAAGATGACGACCCGGTACAAGCTGAAGCGTTTATTAACCGAGCGTCTCTTTTGCAGGTAGATATTTTTGTTATTATATTACAAAATTTATATTTTGTAACATGTGTGTACATACTATATATTTCACAGGCGGAGTCTAAGAACGAGCAGTTACAAATTTACTACAAAGTGTGCTACGCAAGGGTATTAGATTACAGAAGAAAATTCATAGAAGCAGCTCAGAGATACAATGAATTATCGTATAGGTCTATTATTCACGAAGACGAGCGCATGACTGCTCTTAGAAACGCGTTGATTTGCACAGTACTGGCTTCAGCAGGCAAGCGATTTGATTGTTACGTTGCGTTGCTCGTGTCGCGTTGTTTCGTAAAATATTCTAATTCTTCTCAACTCGCTTACACACAGGACAGCAGAGAAGTCGGATGCTGGCGACTTTGTTCAAGGATGAACGTTGCCAGCAACTACCCGCTTATTCAATCCTCGAAAAGATGTATTTGGATCGTATTATTCGGCGTTCCGAACTGCAGGAATTCGAAGCGTTGCTTCAACCACATCAGAAAGCGTGCACCATCGACGGACTGGGCTCGACCATACTCGACCGTGCCGTAATCGAGCACAACTTGTTATCGGCTAGTAAATTATATAACAATATCTCGTTTGAGGAACTAGGCGCGCTGTTGGACATTCCGCCCACTAAAGCGGAAAAAATCGCCAGCCAGATGATCACCGAGAGCCGAATGAACGGATACATAGATCAGATCGATTCCATAGTACATTTCGAAAGTAAGTTTTTTTTTCCTGTTTTAATTATCGCGTAGTTTTTTTTTTTTAATTAGGAATTATTATAATTGTTTTCTGTCGACAGCACGCGAAACCTTACCGACGTGGGACAAACAGATACAGTCTCTGTGTTACCAAGTGAATCAAATAATCGAAAAGATAGCTCAAACGGAGCCAGAATGGATCGCGAAAGCAATGGAAGATCAAATGGTGCATTAAAGGACCATTTGGTGAACTCTACTTATTTTACCTTTTAAATGCGTACACACAACACCATACACACACGTGCATACACACAAACACACACAAACACACATACAGAGTGCCTATTCAATAAAATGTCCTGAGAATTCTTTCGTTTTCGATTTATCTTTAAATTCTCCTTGTGAAAGAAGAAAAACAATTTTTTCTAAGAATTCCAGGCAGTAGACACTCTGATGTGGCGTCCGCAAGACCCTGTGATGCCAACATTTCTTAATGCTTATTTTAAAAATAGAAAAAAAAAAAATCGATACAAATTCATCATCACATTGACACATAAATAAGCGTGTTTATTGACGAAAGAATCCATTAAAAAATTGATAAAAAAAAATTTAGATAAAAATTGTAGATGAGGAAAAATCCAATGTAAGTTCTTGTAAATAAATCGCATTCATACTTCGTATATATAAATGTTTCCTTATTAAAAAACCTCTAATCTGATATAGTTGAAGAGAATAAAAGTCACTCTTACATATCTCACAAACAAAATATACTTATTATTTTTCTATATAAAACAAAGTAGTGGAATTACATGTGACTGTCTTTTGAAAATATAAACCAGTGGTCGTATAAATTTGTTTTGGCGATAAAATGTAAAAAGTCTATATAAAAAAACAAATTCACACTGTATTGCATTGGGTAGTGTCTGAAATATGAGAGTAATTTGTGAGTCAACCAAAACTGGCAGTTTTTTTTTTTTTTTACACAAGGAGCAGACGAGGAAAATATCTGCTTCTTACGGATAATTCTTAAGTGAGAGAATAACTACCTATAGGTTTCGATAATTTGTATACGCGTAATTGCATTACTATTTGACGTTTGAATTAGAAGGCATCGTACTTTTATATGGTAAATATGTGACAGTACTCTATAAATCAGAGAGAAACATATATCTATTGTAATCGCGTTAACACTACGTACGGATTGCATATATTCGCACATCATTCTAACCTGGTCCAACCCAGCAGAACAAATTGAGATTCGTAGTTCGCAATATATTCCGCAATGCTGAATTAAAAAACAAGTTTTTCTTTTTAAAGACAATTTTGTAATCTCTGAAATTTATTTACCCCGTTTATGCACCAACAATGAACCACTGATCGATAATATTGATATAGTAGACGAGAAAAACCTAAGTACTTTAAATAATATATCATTATGTATAACACGTCTACTGCAAAGCACAAATAAACGAAGATTTTTATTTCGTAAAAGTTTTTTCTCTTACAAGTTTATTTTAATAAACTATCATTTCACCACGTTTTTATACCTCGTTGCAGTCTCCTGCTCTTATTTTATACAACTCCCATGTGTATCTTTGATCTTTATTAAAGATGCACTTTACAGGAACCGTGTCAAGCTGCGTTATGTGAAACATGTTGTAAAGCTGCTTCAATCAAACCAACGGTACAAATCTGACACTGTGTAATATTGTGTGATTTTTTTGTTTTTTTTTTTTTCATGTTTCATATGTAACAAGAAATATTGCTAATTTATGGTCACAATTATAATGTATGACATAAACTTTTTTTTTTGTCGCGCGGACTAATCTGAAATGATGCACGACATTCGGTGGCATCTACTTAAAGATCAACTCTTATCTACATATTACAGGCAATACTTTTTTTATTTGAAGCATGTACTGTCACGTCGTTTTTTTTTTTTTTGTTTTTTTTTTTTGACACAAGAGTCACGAAATATTTATTTGTATTGGATAAATTTTCTGTTCTCTTATTTTTTGTAATGTAATCATTATTTTGCGTACTCAAGCCTGAAGGTCTAATGACACGCCATACTTGTGGCCGCCGGAGCCGAAGTTCTTACCGTCGATGTTTGTAGAAAGTGTCAAAGTTACACCTGCAATCAGATATTCGATAATTTTGATGACGCGTATACACGTATATAAATTCTACATTCAGATATTTCTTTCGATTTTGTTTTTTTTTTTTAAACTGTTACCACTTACCATCTCGTAATTTTTGTTGATATCCCAAGCCTACCTGAAGATTCGAATTTACCTTGGCTCTGATGGCGGCATCATTATCAAGGCAATACTTAGCCCCAATACCGAACTGTGTTACATTATTAGTTGAATTCCATGCCAAATTAATTGCTCCCTCTAAACCTGGTTTCACTTTATGATAAATAGAACTGCTAAACTCACGGCCGTTATCCCTAAAAAAAAAAAATATATATATATATATACATATACATTATATTAAAACTCAAAGCTGAAAAGTTTATGATTGCATTTGTTATAAAATTGTCTTCAAACTCACACGGCAGTGTGAAGAGCAAAATCGGAGGCTGTAAAACCAAGAGCAAAGTTATTTCTGGTGAGTTTGTTCCTCTGCGAGTCAAAAGATGCCTGATAGCCAGCCAGCCATCCTGCAAAATACAGAAGTATGATAACCTAAATATTTTTGCGTGACACATATTCATATCTGCCATATAAGCTTACTTTTTTTTTTAATCACAAGATATTCCACTTGTTCAAAACAAGGAAATATGGGACAGAGGAGAGACACATAGGATTAAATACAAGGATCTAAACTGAAAGGTTGGTTTTCAGTAGCTTTGTGTTAACAGAACACATGGATAATTGCTATTTTATCAAGAGCTTTTATAATACTATTCAAAGACACATCTAACATCTTCACCTTGGTAACCAACAACAGCTGCAGCATTAATTAATGGCCCGGCAGACAGGCTCAGATCAAAGTCGGCATTAGCAGACACATTTTCATGTTTGTAAGTTGTCTTCAATTTTCCAGTCTTAGATCTACAAACATAAAATAAAAACGGTTTATTGTATATGTGTATAATTTGCTGGTGACACTTTGAAAGACCCAGCTATGTTAATTCAAAAACTACAAAAATAAACTCTCACCCAGTCTGTGGAGAGAATGTACAGCTGTAACCAACAGTAAGCCCATTGACCAATTTGTTGGCAATGGATATGTCAGTTGCCAGAGTATTGTCAGTATTCCATTGCTCGCTAAACGTCAATCCGTATTCTTTGAGCTTATATTTGGTCTCCAAATTACCAAATACTTTTCCAGTATCCTGATTAGATACACCTCCGCAACAAAATTCCACATCCGAATTTGTTTTAGTCTTGACGTCTAACTTGAAGAGACCAAAGTGATAACCTTGGCCAAATATATCACGAGCACTCTTTCCTAATTCATTGTAAGTTGGAGGAGCCATGTTCTGTAATAAAAGTGATGTGACTGTTTTTTATTTTTATTTATTTTTTTTATCAGTTGTCACATTATTCGCGTACTAATTGTTATATAAACAAAATTAAATTTAACTCGAGTAACAAAATTAATACAAGAAATAATGCAAGAAAAAATACACAATAAAATACCTAAACTTTTGACATTCGACATATCTTTAAGTGATGATAATTGCACATGTAAATTAAAAACAAATCAAAAATAAACGATTCGCGAAACAATTGTACGTAGCAACACGAAATGCTCGCGCTGTAAAAAGTATAAAACAAAAAAATGGTTCCTTTCCAAATATCACACAAAGTGACTCGTTATTATAAGATCTAATGCAAACAAAACCAATGACGATACGCTTTTATCGCGGCTTTCATCGAGAGCGAAACGCAAGTACGTGCGATACGAACGAAATAATATTGACCTGCCTCAGGTATTACATAAGGCATATAGTTCGGCACAGCCGATATATCTCGCGTTCTTCGACGCGATTGTTAACTTAGAACTCGCTCGCACGTCACTGTGCGTCAAGAATATCGCGTTTGTTTTGTCAAAACAACGGTCAAATGCTATCAAATGTAATGACAAAATCCCGTTTGACAGACCACGAACCGGGAAGATCGTCGATACGGCAGACGACATTGCGTGCCGGTTCGTCGGGAAAGAAATTGCAATTTCGATTCGGCTTCTCGTCGCGTCTTGCCGCGTGCAAATTCCGCAGGTCGAAGGTTCCGAGGTTCGCGACGCGACAAAAATTCGTTTCACGCAATTAAGCGTCAAAACGACGTTGTACTTACTTCACGATTTTATGTTGAAAGATTTTTTTGCAAAAATGCGCAAAACCTGGTCGTACGTAGTTCGAGCGTTGTGAGAGAGGTGACGGCGACCACGGCGACGAACGGGAGGAGAAGAGCGACGAGGGAAAAGAGAGAAAGAGCGTCACGGACTTAATGCGCATGCGCGTGACGCGTCAGTCATGCAAGACGGAGAGAGCTTTAGGGAAGGAGGGGAAGGGACTTTTCTCGCGCGCAGTAGCGGAAAGATCAGATGTTTCTCAGTAACGTATGTTAGAAATCTCGTTCGATTTATATTCGATTCTTTTAGGTATGCAAAATATTTTATAACAATTGATATTCTGTTGCACTTGTATATTAAAATAATAATAGTAACAAATATTCCACACACACATTATTTTAGGGAGTAGCAAGATGATTTAAGAGAGAGAGAGAAAAGGATACATGTTAAAGATAATCAAGCGCATTTAAGGCTGCTTTCCTTTTAAGAGACACAGTCGACACAAGTCGACACAAAAGTCATTCTGTCTTCGTTCAGTATTCAGTGAGAAACAAAGACAGAATGACTTTTGTGTCGACTTGTGTCGACTGTGTCTCCTAAAAGGAAAGCAGCCTAAGTTACATCCAGGCTGCGTTCGGGGAGCGCGCTATCAGCGCTGTTGCATCATTCTATCTTTATTGCTCATTAAATGTAAAACAAAGATAGAATGACGCAATAGCGCTGATAGCGTGCTCCCCGAACGCAGCCCCAAGCATACACGAGTCTGTGCAAAATAGTCATCATGGACTCGACGCGTACAAGCGAAGAAGCGGGCAACCCCGCATAGTGAAAAAATTCCCTTCCCTTCCTCTATTTCAGCATTGCTGTGACGCGTACAAAAAGCGCCCGGTCTATCTATTTCTGCGCAACCGAAGCGGCACGACCGCTACGACGCAAACGAGACGCGCGTCGATCCGCAACATCCGCAACATGTTCCGCCGCGCGACCTTCGGACCTGGGTTCTTATTTGTCGAACGAATTTTCTTCGCAAACAAATCCGAGCTGTAATAAAATTGTTTCAACGGTTCAAATCGAGGTAGAGATATTTCAAATTGTTATTAATTTCGCATCGTTCTGACAACAATTTGTCAAATCGAGTCAATTTACAAAAAGAAGTTTAAATTGAATTTAATGATGGGATTCAAATTTTTGCAGATGTAAAAATTCGCGCGCAAAAAGCACGAGCGAGTTAAAAAACGAGAGACAACGCGTGACAAATGGGAATGAGAAAACGTTTGCGACAAAGGTTCAACGCACGAAATGATTCCGGAAAATAGCGGAAGCTTTTGGATTCTTCTGTACATCTAGAGTTCCAAAAATAAAGTTCCAACAGCCGCGCTCTGTTCGCATCACGTATAGTTACTCGAAGTCGCCATAATTTTCTAACTAGATCAGTCTAGATTATTCCTTTGGCAGAGCTCTCTCTTGTACGCGATATTTTTAAATCGAGAATTATAAAGAGTGCGGTAAACACGAGCATTGGTCTCAGTTCAAACAAACCCTTCGTCAGATCGGCATCGGCATCATCAACCATCGACGGAATATTAAAGAGTTTCTTCCTATCGAGAAGAGCGCTAGATCGTCAACCGAAGGAAACATGTCGCAGAATTCGGTACGTTTTTTTTTTTTTTAACGATTTTTATTATTTATTATATCGGTCTGATTGACATTTTTGAGAGCGCAAAGAATTGCGGACAGAAAAGCCGATTGCATTCGGGACTATAGTTTTATATTGTTAAATATTTTCAGGGAAGTGACGCGAAAGAATCTCAAGCGTACAAGGTGCTTCAGAATGATCAGGTTGGCAGGTGAGCGAAATTAATTAAGACAGACTTGATGTTAAGATTACAGGAATTTTCTGTGAAAACTAAACATTACACGCACACACACATACTGCAATTCTCACATTAAAAAATCAATCGCGATGCGGAAATACCGATTCGCACGGTGATAAACGTTGAAACCGTTCTTCGAGTTATAGTTGAGGCATGCTATACTTTAATTGCGGTGTACGTTTGACTTGGGATATATCTTGGAATAAATCGCATACAAATTGCAACTGATGTGCTTTTTCAGATACATGATAGCGAACAGAGAGCTGCAGGCTGGCGAGGAAATCGTTACGGAAATGCCTTTCGTTGTCGGACCGAAGGCTTATACTTATCCCTTGTGTCTCTCCTGTTACACTCCCTGGCCTCCCGCTCCGGATAACAAACCGCTTTGCTCGAAGTGCGGATGGCCTGTTTGCGGCGAGGAGTGCGAGAACGCTCCGCAACATAAAGACTACGAATGTCAGGTACTTTTTAAAATTGTTTACAAAATTCTTTAAAAAATTATAGAGGAAATATATAGGGGCAATTTTAATTCGCGTGTTATTAACAAAGAGATTTGCGTCAAATTTTCTTCGACAGGTATTTGCGCAGGCCAACGAGAAGTTTAACGTGGACGTTGCTATGAGCGAGAACGAAAATGGTGTTCCGCAATTAGAATGTATAACGCCGTTGAGACTACTGTTGGAGTCCGAGAGAAATGTTGAGAGATGGAACAAGGAAGTGAAGGACATGGAAGCGCACAACAAGATACGATGTCAAAAGTCACAGTGGAGATCCGATCACGTCAATATCGTGGATTATCTGAGAAAAAGGCTTAAGCTCGACAGGTAAATATGTGTATAAAAAAATTCTTTTTTTTTTTTAATTAAATCATTAAGTATGAAAAACTTGACAAATATATGTTTATTTGTTTGTCAAGTTTCATATATATATATATATATATATATTGTCATATTTATAATAACTATATATAGATATATGAAACTTGACAAACAAATGTATATATATTTGTATATATATATATATATATATTTTTTTTTTTTGCGACGTATTTTTAAAAATGAATAACACGCAGGTTCTCGGAAGAGCGCATACAAACGGCATGCGGAATCTTGGAAATTAATACGTTCGAAGTGCGAACGATGAAAGGATTCACTGCTCGCGGTCTTTACCCGACTGTCGCTATGATGAATCACTCGTGCGTCTCCAACACGTCTCACAGCATATCGCCGCTTGATTACAGGTGCGTATACATCCTGTAATAATCTTATTTACTCGTATTGTCAAGTGGATAAGATCTTTATGTTGGATGTAACAAAAATAAATAAATATAATAGTCACGACACCCCAACTGCAATAACTGTAATCGATAAAATCTCGAAAAATCTCTGATTCAGCTACAACAGCGGAGTTCATTAAACGCGCGCCGCTTCCTCAATTAATATACGCGCATCGCGCACAATTATCCGGAAATCTCACCGCGTTTATTATGCAGATGAAGATGTGCGCGTGTACATTATATGGATCTTTTTTTTCACGCTTACAGGATACGGCTGCGTACCACGCTTAGAATTCCAGCGGGCGGCGAACTTTACGCAAGTTACACGCACTCGTTGCTCCCGACTATGCTGCGACGAGAACACCTGCTCGAGGGCAAGCACTTTGCTTGCGCGTGCCCGCGATGTTCGGACCCCTCAGAACTGGGCACTCACATGTCCTCGCTAAAATGCAACAAATGCGACAACGGAATTATTCTGCCCCTAGATTCTTTAGGTACATTAGCAAACATATCACAGATTCTTCGCTAAATCCTGGAATGTTTTCTTATATAAAAAAGAAGTAAAATATAAAAACAATATATTTTTATTTAAAAAATATGTTTTCAGACTCGGAAAGTACATGGAAATGCACGCACTGTGACTTTTCCACCAGTGGACAAGCGGTGCGAAAGATTTTCAAGATTATTCAAGCGGAAGTGGATGCCGCTGAAGCCATCAGCGGAGCTGACGGAGCTGACGCGATTCGAGAAAGAGAGGCCGTTGTGAAAAAGTACCATTCTGTTCTCCATCCTCGTCACGCTTTTCTTACGATGTTACGGTAACGGAACACAAGGAGAATATAAAATTCTCACAATGTGTGTAATATTCACGAAAAAATGAACGATTACATTGAATATGTCTGTTTTATAGACACTCTTTGACCCAAATGTACGGTCGAGTTGACGAATATTTGTTAGATGATTTGCCAGATGTTGTTTTGGAGCACAAGGTCGATATGTGCCGCTTGTTGCTTCAAGTGCTAGACGTTGTGGAACCTGGATTAACTCGCATCAGAGGTGAGCCACTTTTATTGAAAAACAGTTTCTCTGACATAGGTCGTAGAAAAATTACATCAAACATTTTAACGTTTCATCATTTTTCGGGCAGGTATGACGTTGTACGAGCTGCACGCGCCGTTACTTTTCTTAGCGAAAGGTCAATGGAATGCCGGTGTTATCGATGAGGCCGGTTTAAAGTCCAAAATGACAGAAGCTGCCACTATTTTAAAAGAAGCGGCCACAATATTGATCTTGGAACTACCGGAGACAGCTGAGGGACAAATAGGAATTGTTGCGAAAGAGTCTTTAGTTCAGCTGGAACAATCCATTAACGAGTTATAAGCATTTCTCGTTATTGTCGTAATCAAACTTCTTATAATTTATATATATATATATTTTTTTTTCTGTTGCTTAGAATAAAACTTCTGTATTTATTAAATAAATAAACGCGTTTCTATGTGTATTGCGGCGTTTTCTTGTCAAAAACTCTTTCAGAGTACGATACAAAATGTTAAATTTTACAAGAGTGCAGTTGTTTTTCACATCCCAAAAAAAACATCTTTTATCAAGTTAAAAAATATTCATATCTCAAGTGTCTTTATCTAAAATGTCAGTTGTGATTATTCACGATTGTGTCGTAATCGCCAATGTGTGTGTCACATATACCAACATTGCGGATTGCGTGAGGATGCCATGTGATGTCTAATAATATATAGTGCGTCGCATGTTTGTCGAAGGAAGGCTCGTATTACCGGCGCTCGCTTTCAGTTGCAAGTCGACAATCAAACGCAAACTTGAAAGAAGTCCGCACACATTGTCATGGCGCCCGCTCCGAAGTATAAAATCGCACACTCGAAAAAATTTGGAAGGTATAAATATAATTTGACAACAATAATATATATATATATATATATACGTATCTTAGTGTGTAATTTATAAATCTTACATATAGTATAGAGAGAGAAGGTTTGAGGAAAGATTTTTGTTATACCACATTGACAGGTGCTCCTTTGCACGTGTGTGTGTGTGTGTGTGTGTGTACGATTCTCTTCTTGAAAATAAATTTAGCATTTCCTTAATCCAAATAGGTAACACTTGCGCAATGTTTTTTGCGCGTTTATTTTGCGCGCAATCTCGTCAATCGCTTGCTGTCACACATCAAGTTTTATTTTTTTGTTTAAACAAGGTATCTTGTAGCGGCTAGAAACTTAGCGCCGGGAGAAGTTGTAATTCGCGACAAACCGATCGCGGTCGGCCCAACGACATGCGGAAAGGATTGTTTCTGCTTTGCATGTTTGCGCTTATTAATCAAAATCGGCGAACGGAATCAATACATTTGTTCCAAATGTAACGTCGCGCCGTTGTGCAGCGTTACATGCGAGGTAAAAAAAAAAAAAAAAAACCTTACTTGCTCCGTACCGTGTTGCACTGTATTTAAAATAGTCAAAATCTATTTTCACAAGATCCACTTCTATCCGCTAATCTCTTTTAAAGGAACAAGCGAGACATCACACAAGCGACGAGTGTCAGATATTTAGAGACAACCGAGACGCATTGGCGAAAAACGAAAATGACGTGACGAGAATATTGTTACCGTTGCGGGTGTGGTTGATGAAACACAAGAATCCGGCTGTGTGGGAAGAAGTAGACCACATGGAAGCTCATCTGGATAAGAGGATAAACAAACCTATCTGGAAGAACAGAGAAGTCAATGTTGTAGATGTGAGTCTCGCGCGTATATAAAAATCCTAGAAATTAAAACCAATGTACGATTTAATCCAAAATAAAATTATATTTTTTTAAATGTTTATTATTTGAGAAAGAATATGTGCGACGATATACGTGCGTGTGTAGGTGATTCGAAGACTTCGCCTGCCCGTTGAAACTGAGCCGCCCAGTGTAGAATTAATTCAAAAGGTGTGCGGCATCATAGATGCGAACACCTTCGAGTTGCGATCACCCGGCGCCGTTGACGGCGTCCTGCTTCGTGGTTTATACATCGACGCGGCCTTGATGGCTCATGATTGTCGGGGCAACACTCATCTAACCGTCGATGACAATTTTCAGCTAACCGTTTACGCAAGTATAACGATCAAGGAGGACGAGCCCATCTTTTTCAATTATACTTCATCGCTATTGGTCAGTTGATCGTAGATATAAAAAAAAAATCTAGACATACTTGCGACAAAATCGATATTTAACTTTCATTAATTTTTATTGGCTTTGATGCTAAATATATAAATTTGTTGTATTAACATTTGTCTACGAAATATATCATCATCAGGGTGCAGCTGACAGAAGGGAATATCTTCGAGAGGAAAAATATTTCGAATGCGAATGCTCATTGTGCGAGGATCCTTACGAATTGCAATCGCATTTGAGCAGCGCGGTATGTCCGCGATGCAAAAAGGGATACATAGGTATAAAAGACACTTCCGTAAAGGATCCGTACGAAAACCAATGGCAATGCCAGACTTGTAAGAGGACCTACGGCGGTCGTCTCGTTAGAGCTACGTTGAATATATGTAAAACGTTAATCGAAGAATGCGAGAATGACGATATAAAAGTTCGCACACAGTGTGATATATATACATATATATATATATATATATATATAAACATTATATTTAACTCGACATTATCACAATTCTTTGCAACGCAATTTTTTTTTTTTTTTTTTTCAGAGCATCGATAACTTGCTCAAAAGATTATCTCGCTCGCTACACACCAATCACTTTCTGATGTTATCCCTGAAGCAGAAATTATTGACGGTGTGTAGAAGGGAAATCGCATCGCTGAATCCACAGAAAAAAATTTTACTACGGATGCTGGACACCTGCAAGGAAATCTACGAGGTTTTGGATATAACAGAACCTGGCGTATCACGTTTAAAGGGTTTGTCGCAATCTCACATTTCCGAGCGATATCGCCAATCTCTCTTATTTATCTCTCTGTATTTTACAGGAATACTGTTGTACGAAATGCACTTACCTATGATAATACTAGCGAATCGATCTTATTCCGCGCGTGAGATCTCATCGGCGCAATTGGCCCGCCGATTGGAAGAGGCCAGGAACGTTCTAAAGAACTCTCTGACCATGATTCTTCTCGAACCGCCATCAACTCCGGAAGGGAAATTAGCTAAAAGAGCACTTGAAGAATTACGAATGTTAAATCAGAATATAAGCGACGTGAAATCCTTACCATCAGAAGAGCCCAAAATCCGTCGTAAATGATATATCCTAAAATTCGCATGTAAACAACACACACGGAAGGATAAAATGATAAATTCTTTACAAAACAGCAATTTAATAAATTTTTTTCACTGGTCCAAATTTTAATCTCTGCCAGTCTTACAAAATTATCGCTTCTAATAGGATTTCCTCCTGTTGTCCGCAACTAATGACACGCATGGTGAACGCGATGAAGCATCGTTCAACATTATTATCACAATAACACGTATGGCCTCTTGGACAAACGGTCTCACTTCTTGGTTCAGTAGTTAACAACAATTCGAGCAACGTTTCGTTTTAATAACTATTTTAAACATGAGTTTTAAATAGAGATAATTATTTTTTGTTTTGAAAAATAGGAATATGCAAAAAGAAGCTAATAATTACTTCACTTTGTTTTATCAGATACAAAAATAAGGTACAAGTTACAAAAAACGCCTAAAATTAATTACTGTTCATTTTTGGTTTTCTTCAGGTATTCATACACTATTGCGGGGGGAATTGAAATCACTCGAACAACCTCCTTGTACGAACATTTGTGGAATGTCTTGCCCGTAATATATCTTAGCATTCTTTGCTAAGGCCTCGTATTTCTTGAGCTCTAAGAATTCTTTATTTAAGAGTAACTTGTTTGCCTCGGCTTGCAATTTCATTTTATAAAATTCAGCGTCGGACTGACTCTTCTGTCTCGCTAAATGCATCTCGTCTTCTATCACTGCTATTCGCTGCAGAGATTCTTTTTCCATAATCTTTTGATTGTACTGAATCGTTGCGACCTGCGCTTCCTTTTCGGCTTCAATGATGGCCTTTTTGCGTTCGATCTCGGCATCTTTTTCCACCACTTTCTGATGTTGTATGGATATCAACAGTTTTGTTTTCTCCGCTTCCCTAAATCATTCAATAAAAGTTAACAGAAAGATTAATATTCTATATACATATATACATATTAATTAAAAGTAAAAATCTTCGAAGTTTAACAAAGTAAAAACTTGCATTAATTCGTAATTTTGTCTAATTGCTTCGGGAATTCTCGGCTTTGTCACTCTTACAGCTTGTACACTAAGACCAGGTGCTAATTCAATTAGATCTTTTTCAAGTGCAGTTTCCAGATTCTCATCAATTTGATCAAACAAATCAATGTACACTTCATGTAACGTATGTACAGAACAAAATTGATTCAGTATGTGATGAACTTTGTTAAATATTAATGTACGATCGTAATCCACTGTAAAATTTCTTACTATATTATAGACTGCAAGAAAAAAAAGCATATATTAACAGATATTCTAACAGTAATGCACTAGCTAATTCCTGTCAATAATTGAATTAAGACGGAAACAGTTTATATGCGCACTAAGCTTACCATTATTTGCATCTAATATATTCACAACTTCAATACGATCAAAATAAATCATTACGCCACCACTGGTTCCACATGGAACATTCTTTACTTCATCTGTCTGAAGAGTTACCTGAACTGTACGAAATGTGGTCAGCAGTGGTATCATCATGTGAAATCCCGGATTACTCACTTGAGGTAACAAAGCACCACCCTGAAAAATTCATGAAATATAGCAGATGGAAAATAACAGTTTTAAGTAAATAACAAAAAATCTCACCCTAAAGTATACTCCAACATAACCTTCTTCAATACGATGAAAAGAAAAGTTAATTACTATAGTAAAAAGCAACAAAAGTAAAATTGGCAAGAGTTTGTTGTCCATAATTGTTTATTAATATCCTGAAATATATGAAAAAGATGAATATTCAGTTTCATGTTTACCTTCTCTGATTTTAATAAATATAATATAACAAATATAGTACAATCAGTACCTTCTTCAACTTAGATTTAAACAAATTTTGTTTATTCAATTCCTTTTTAAGTACTGAATTAAAGTTTGACTAATGAAGTGACATTTGGCACTAGGAAAAGTTATTGATAAAAAAAAACTTTTTTATATGATATTAACGTGCCTCAAACGCTTATACAATTTTTGTGAGTACACACTCTTCTATGTATACTAAGCGTTCTCCTTTTTTTTTACAGTAGTGATCTTTATTGTAGTATCTCTTGTAGTTTTTCCAAACAATATATGATCGATCCCCGCAGTGCGTATACCCATCTAAGCCAAGTTCGTGGTTACGTTCCTTAAACTTCAGTAATCTGATGAGAACAAATTTTTACTTAATTAAATAATTAATAAAATCTCGAATTAATTACCGGAATCCCGGATTCAGTTCATTTTTCAATCGATACATTTGATTGAACAAAGACCGGCCCAAAAAAACAACTCCAAACTCGCACAGTCTACCTGTATTTTGATCGCTAAACCATTGGCCCAATTAAAATAATAACATTCCAAAGGTTAAAAATTTGTCATTCGATATCTGTTGCACTTGCTCAGATCGCAGGTTCACGATCGAATATCGAATACAAATTATCAACAAACAAACACGTTAAAAAATAAAGTCATAACCACAGACTTCTCTGTCACAATATATAAGTCTGTTCTTTTTACCTGAACTGGCTACATCAGTTCAGAGTTTGTCTTTCTTTTTCCAATGTGAAGTAAAAAAAAAAATAAACTCTGAACTAATGCAGCCAGTTCAGGTAAAAAGAACAGACCTTAACCATTAGGGTCACTCGGAGTGTGTTCTGAATTAAGGCCGAAGCACAGACTTTTGCATATAAAGGGCCTTCTACAATAAGATATTGGTGATAAATCAAAAGTCAGAAGCAAGAAATTGACTAATCACAATCGATTATTCTTCTAAGATAATCGGGTGCGTTCAGACAACTCAACAGTTGCACAACGGTTGAGAGATAATCACTTCTGATTGGATCATACTTTTGGAATCGCTTCAGATTTTGAAGAATAGACCTGTCATAAGTGATGATCTCTCAACCGTTGAGTTTTCCGAACGTAACCAATTATCCTTCGGTAACGAGATTGCCAAACTTGTGATTGGTTGGTTTGCTTACAATTTTGTGATGACGATCAAAACTTTTTCATGTGCAATAGCCTGAAGAAACCTGAAGTTTACGACATATGGGCTGGCTCTTGTCAAATAGCCTTTCCAGTCGCGAAGAAATTAGATTAGACAGATATTTTGAGAGTACACACACACAAATATGACGTAGATAATTAACGGTGTGCTTTTAAAATTAAAGTGTCTCACAACTTATGATCTGAAAAAAAATGGAAGTTAAAGCAAAGAGCGAACATTTGTTAGCGTTAAAAGGTAAGTCGTGTCAAAGCAAACAAATTTATATCTTTTAATTTTTTAGTTGTTCATTGGTATTAATTTTTATACACACAATTCTAGTAATGAGATTAACGCGACCGACTCTGGCATCTCCCATAGTTGTTACATGTGATTCAACAGATTTGCCAGGTAATACATTGAACAATGAGCTCAAAAATGATTGTACAACATTGCAAGGTATGGAAGCACTTGCTGTAGGACAATTTATGGTATTGCCTCAGAGTTTTGGGTGTGTCTTATTTACGAGTGTTTTTTTTTTTTTTTGCAATGTTATTTAGACGCACATCTTTTTTTTATCCATGTCTCATGTTGTGATATATTTATTTCAGCAACATATATCTAGGAGAAATATTTTCCAGTTATCTGTGTGTACATAATGGCAGCAATCAAACTGTAGAAAATGTTTCTGTGAAAGTAAGTTTCATACGTCACATAATTTAAAAATACATATAATAACGAATTGATATATATCTGGATTTTTATTTGATATAAATGTCACATCATTGTATCTCTAATATTGTTTATATTTTATAGGCAGATTTGCAAACGAGCACACAGATAATTTCTCTGTCAGGCGCAAATCTTGAAGGAAAAGAATTAGCACCTGACAATACGGTAGATGAAGTTATTCATCACGAAGTTAAGGAAATAGGTACACATATGTAAGGGAATATTAATAAGTCCTTTTATAATAAAATGTATTCTCTGTTTTATGTTTAAAAAAAAAATTGTCTTTTCTATTTTTCTAGATTAGTTTGCGAGGTGTCCTATAACTGCGCGGGACAAGTTGGACCTCCACTTTCGTTTAGAAAATATTTCAAATTTCAAGTAGTTAAACCGCTTGATGTGAAGACGAAATTTTTTAATGCCGAGGTTGTCATTTAGAAGTATACATTTGCAATTGCATTAGTGGTATTTTGCGTAAATATTTATATTAAAAAGTTTATTTTGAAATTAAAATGTTTTATCTTTTATTTCAAGTCAGATGAGGTATATCTCGAGGCACAAATTCAGAATCTAACAGCCGGCCCAATTTGTTTGGAAAAAGTTGCTCTCGAATCGTCTCATTTATTCAGTGGTAAGTAAAAATGCGGATATTGACCGAGACAGATTACATTTATATATGTGTGATACATATATATATGTGTGTGTGTGTATTAAAGATGCAACACATTTCTCAGTGAGCACATTGAACACAAATGACGAGGGAGAATCTATTTACGGAAGTGTGAATCTGTTGGATACAAATTGTAGTAGACAATATCTGTACTGTTTGAAACCACAATCAAGCTTATTGAAAGATCCGAAAATGATGCAGAATGCGACAAACATTGGTAAGCTGGATATCGTGTGGAGGAGCAACTTGGGAGAAAGAGGAAGGTTGCAAACAAGTCAATTGCAAAGAATGGTACGTTACGTGAGAAGCCTTGAAAAAGCGATGAAAAAGCACAATCATGCGCGAAACAAAACGTTTTAGGCACCCGAATACGGAGATTTGAGAGTGATCATGAAAGACATACCAGTAAAAGCTTACCTTGAAGAACCAGTGAATTGTACATGTCACATAATAAATACATCGTAAGAATGCAATTGTTGAGATACAACAGAGCGTACAAAATTTATCACATGAACTTGGTAACAAATTATCTTTCGATTCTTTACAGAGAAAGAAGTATGGAATTATTATTGAGTTTAGAGTCGAATAATATAATAGCGTGGTGCGGAATGTCCGACACAACACTCGGCACTCTGAAACCTGGAGCTTCGATGGACATATCTCTTTGTTTTATTACGTTGGATACGGGTATCATTGTGAGTAAATTATTTTCTAAAAATGTCAAATGTCACGCGTCGTATTAAATATGTTTTTCTTTTTCTACATAGACTATATCCGGTCTGAAACTAACAGATACGTTTTTAAAAAGAGTATACGATCACGACGATCTAGCGCAAATTTTTGTCAACCGAATGGATTGAGAGATATATATTTGCAAATATGAGTCAAAAGTGTGGCATTTATTGTTCGTAACAGAGCTTGCGTCAATACAAACAGAAAAATCGATGTATGATATTGTATAAAAGTCACTTTGAAGTAAGAATGTGATACAATTCATAAATACGCATCCATGGCAGATGTTTTTTCAGTCTCGCTGACAGCTCCTACTGCGCACGCAAGCAACGTCTGTATATCTCGTGGCTCATTACCACCAAAAATATATCCATTTGCCTTATCTATCGCATTTTTTACTCGCAACAACAACGTCTTGTTGAAAACATCTAGTGGTATAAAACTAACAAGACTGTAGTCTTCAATTATTGAAACTAGAGCAGTATTGAGCTTTTTATACCTGTAACATTGTTATATCTCTCTAAATTTTCATACTTCTCTAAATTGTTGAGTTAGTAACAATTATATATATATACAATATATATAATTTTACTAACAAATTATAGATATTTGTATTTAAAACACTCAAAACATAGAGTGTACATGTTTCTTACTTTGCAGTAAAAGGATCTTCATCCAAGTGCTCTAAAAGATATTTTAAATCCAATACTTCTGTGTAAAAGTCTATGTTAAAAGCTAAACAGTTGCTAAATTTTTTCATTTCATCGAACTTTGTCATGACATTTACGTGAGGTAAACCTAGTTGCAACATCACTGTTGTACAAAGAACCAAAGAGGACAGATATTTTCCTATAAAATTATATCAGTAATTACAACTCTATCAGTAACTCTATCTGTATGTATTAATTATTTACCTGGATCACTGCAATGATGAGAATCTACAAGATGTACACTGCATAATCTCACTAAATTTTCGGTCAATTTTTCTGCTATCTTACTAATGGATTTATGATGTGTGTATAATTCAACCTGTTACATTATTTTCTGTCATATTATCAGATACAAAATCTAAATTATTATTTAGAAGAGCAATGTTAAAACAAACTTACTTGACCTGGGCAATCAAAAATAAGATAGTAATCTTTTAGATTCAAAATTTTTGTCACAAGCCAATTTACATTGATTTCTAGAAACTCCATGCAATAAACCAGAGCACCATTTGGTCCAAGTTTAAAGTGCTCCATGACCTCTTCGTGTTTAATTAATTCAGAAATATCCACTTCTGGAGTATACTCCATATTTTCATTTGCTGGATCTGAAATGATTATTAGTCAACAAATAATTCATTTAAGAACAGCAAATGTTTTACTTGCATACCAATGTTAATAATGGCCACTTTTCTTCCAAGAGACTTCAAAAATTTAGACATTTCATTGCAGTATGTTGTTTTCCCGCTACCAGGTGGACCAATTACAAGCTGACCAAAAATTAAACTCATGGTTTTTACTCAACTGATTGTTTTTATTAAGTGTTATAATAGATTATCAATATTCATATATCATATTTTTCAGTAATTTATATCACCATGATTTTATTTGATTTATAGCATCAACAACAGACTTCAAAGTCTCTACACTATAATCTTTCAATGATATAGATAGCAGCAATGGTGTTTTAATATCTATTTGTTCTACTATGTATCTGGCAGCTAAGTAAATGTCGTTGTTATCACTGCCAAAGAGTGTTCTGTGAAAACATATGATAAAAGTTATATATTATAAATGTGTATATATATTCACGCATTTATATATAAAAGAATTCTGAGAATTGTTGCGGATAAAGATGTGCGTGCACCAGTACGTACTTTATTGAGAAAACATCACTGGTATATCCGTTTATAGAGGATTCACGATTTATCGATAATACCGTTCCAAACTTTTTGAAATGTGTCACAATCAACAGTGCGCGATTGCTATAAATGAAGAAGCATTATTACAATAGCGTCGTGAGGACACCGCTGTTTTCTATTTTAAAACATGTAGAATATTTTGAAAAATACCTGTATGATTTTACAACAATGTCAGTATGATGACCACCACTTGTAATAATACTACAAGCTTGTTCATTCATATTTTTTATGCATATGTCTATAATATTTTATATACTCGCAATATCACGCTTACAAGTCGAAGCATGTGAATCAAACGTGTAACTTCACGCGAAACCATAGATGTATAAGAATGTTATACCTTGATCACATCCGTTTCAATAGGTTGCGGCGAAGGTAGCGCTTCGCGCATTCCTCGTCAACTTCGGTTTAGGATCAGAGATTGGAACTTGACCAATCAGAGCAAAGCTCACTAAACTTGAGATTGGGTTCTCTTCACTCTCATTGGATTGTGGATAGTTGGCGGTGAACGTCGGAACTAATCGGAACGCATCTGTATAGTTAAAGACAATATTCCAATTTTATTTCGCAATGATACAGGCTTTGGACGCGTAACGTTACGTCGACTGCAGCCAATAGACACTTCGTTCTTCAACGCGAAAGCGGATTCCCGCCATACAATGGAGTTCTCCACTACATAACACACTACTCGCTCACATATATACACGCGCACGGAGAGACATACATATAATTGACGAAATATATAAACTATATATAAATACGGTAAGTTTTATATTTCTCTTTACTTTATTTATATAAAATATAAATTAGGATTCACAGGGAGATTACAGAACGCACATGAAAACTTGAGACTTCAAGTAGATTTTATTGAAATATATAAGGAATCTGTATATATACCAGAGACAGAAAAACTAAACTTACTGTTTGAATTTGGTTCTACCGGGGTTCACGTATCGTATATGTGCCTGTGTTTATCGTTTCATTGTTTATCACGTATAAGTAGTAGTTTGAATATTTTATAAGTACAGAAACAATATTTGAGAGAAGGTACGCGCACAGTCTGTCTTGAAATTCTAAATCTAAGAAAAGTATTCCTCTCCTCTTTCTCCCCTCTTTCTCTTTTTTTTTTTTTTTTTCTTATAGACCTACGGTTGTAACTTTACGACTAAAAGAAGGGAGGGGAGCTTCTCTTTCTCTCTCTTATCTATGTGCACAATTGATGATTCAAAGATTTATATAAGCCATTCTCACATGCTCCGTCCGTCACGACGAAACACAAAATTTCCACAGCTCTATTTACAATTTTTACAAGAAAAAACATTCTCAATATACAGTGCGATACAACAATTTAAAATGTACATTACGTCGCATTGATAATTGCAACCAATGTCATCTCCGCACAAAATCAACTTTGTTTTTAAAAAACAGATCTATTGTTTTTTTTTTTTCACTTTTTTTATTAATATACTTTCTAAAAAAGTCATTTAAATTAATTTTGGGAAAGTTTGATCAAATTCCCTGTCGGGGATCTCATTTAATTACACAATTTTTATGAGAAACAACATCATCGATGTCTAACTCGCTTTTTTTTAAACAGACACATTTCGCACATATACAATTTACAACTATATTAAAAATGTATAGAAACCTAGAAATCTTTGTATATTAGCTATAATAAATAAGCAACGTACATGAGAAAAGTTAAAATACACATATGCGTATATTTTAAATATATATTAAATTAATAAGATTTAATCTTATTGATTTAATATATATTTAAAACTTGAAAAAAAAAGAAAAAAAAAAGAAAAAAAAAACTCAATATAACTTTATTCACATAATAGACTATCATGCGATATCGAATTTGGAAAGTTCATCTCAGTATTTTTTTTTTTTTTTGTGTGTGTGTTTAGTCACGAAACAACTTCAAAAATCTGTTGCGTGATAAAAGCATTTTTTTATATGTCGTCAAAAAGGAGATATTATATTAACGTCTATATAAACGATCAAATTGACCTCGATATAGTGTGTGACAAACTTGAACATTCATCATATCTTATTATAAAAAATGCACGATACAACGATCTTCAAAACAAGAGACAATGATATTTGACTAATGTAATGAGTTCAAATAAAAATACGACGATCAGATTTGCGTTGTACTGAATTAATGTTCGAGACGCGCTTTTATTATCGAGAAGCGTTCACATTTGATGATGTTATAGACAATTAAAATTTACAATAAATAAAACACATTCACTAAGAGATATGCAATGATCTTGTGTGAGACAGTTAAAGTAAAAAAAAAAAAAAAAAAAAAAAGTATTGGTTTAGGTTTATCGAAATCACGAACTGAAAAAGTATCGTCATAATGAAGTAGTTACGACTAACAGCGGTTGGAAAATTGTTACGCGCAATTGCTTTTTTTTTTTTTTTTTTTTTTTTTAAATAGTTTTATTAAATTTGTCTTTTGAAGTTTTGTTTTTCTGAAGCACGAAGCAAACTCTCAAATTTTTCTATGTGTGAAAATTCGTAACGTTGTGATAAGTATTTTTTTTCTTCTACTTGATCTTTATACCAATTTGGAATATCTCCTCCTCCCCTCCCAATTGCGTTCAGTGTATCCTAAAGATGAATTAGAAAAATATTTTGTTTTTTTTTTTTTTTTTTTTTTTTTTTTTTCGGTATATATCTCGTCTCGTGTCTGTATCCCGTAGTAAAAACGAAAGGTAAGATCTTATTTATATAGCATTCCCTTAGCGAAGTTTCTAAGATAAGCAATTAATAAAATCAGCTGGAAGATGTGGCGTTCTTTCTAATAAATTCTCCAGATCTTTCAGCGTATTTAAAAATCTAGTAAGCATTTTTAAATACACAGATGTATATCATATAATATGATAGCAAGTTGTGTGTGTGTGTGTATGTGTATGTATGTATGTATGTGTATGTGTGTGTGACGACGTATACTCGATAATCATATTGACAGTATACTCCTCTACAATTAATTTACATTTAGACTCGCGCACCCGAACATATATTTCAGTTTTGGAAAAATGTTAATTCCCTGATTATAATCTTGATTTTAGCGCGTCCGTTCGAGGGTTTCCGAGATTTATCGGAGTGTAAAATGGTACAAATCTCAAATATAAGTCAGAAAACAAATCCCGACTCTTGCATTATATATACACATATATGTTAAAAATTTTTTTAACACATACACATTATTTGCGTATGTATTAAAAACATTGTTAAAAACTTATTTGATACATGATTACATTCTCACCTTATTTCGACGTGTGAAAATAATTTATATTTACAGTGATTCAATACAACGAGGAGTAGATATCCCTAGAAATCTTAATTGATAACATTGTTGGGATTCAAAGAGTCTCTTTGGGATCTCTTTCCCGGAAGAAACCTTTTTCAGTCTTGCACTCCCTGATGGTAACGGTCTTTAGATTGACAGTAACGTCCGTGATGAACACTTGATCTGCCACGGGATTTCTCGCATGCCAGTAATCGGTCCCGGGACTCGTGAGGGGAGCGTACATCTCTGTCTTGATAATTTCAGTCTGCTTGACACTCGTGGTGTTGTTATTATTGTTGTTATTATTATTGTTGTTGTTATGACTGTGATGTCCGTTGACAACGGTAGGTAACCTGTTGTTGTTAGTGTATGAGTCTGCAGGACTAGGCGATTTGTGACCGTTGGCTTTGTCAGGGGCAACCGCGCCGTTTGATTTATCCTGCTTCTGTTCCGACGACAAATGCTTCTTCTTTGCTGGCGGTTGCTCTAGAGGTGTGTCTATCTGAGGAGACAGCGGCGCCGGCGGTGCCCGTGGAAGAGAGGGTGGTGGGCCGTGAGGTTCGTCGGCTTCGGGACGCTTTTTGTCTTGCACCGCTGGCGCCAGCGTCGTTGGTACCGCAGGCAATGGTTCTTCCGGTGTTGATTTCACACTAGAAGACGATGGCCTTCTACTACCATTGACTTTGTGACTCTGTAACGTAAACAATTTTATTTGTTTCTCAATCTTTTAATACGTTCAACGTTTGTGTGTTTTTTAATGACAATCAACACTCACGTGATATGACGGTGTTGTGGAATTATTTTTCAGAGGTAACAAGCGAGGAACTTTGTTCGGCGGCGGGCTGCTACTGCTACTATTAGGACTGCTCGTGGTGATTGTTACGCCGATTTTGCCGGATTCTTTGAGAACCTCGGCTTTCCTCTTTGGACCTACTGTTTCTCTTCTATGTAACAAGGGTACGTCCATACTGCTATTAGAACTGTCCGAGTCAACGCTGAATGCGGACGCCATTTCCGGTGGTGTTGGAGACTCATGGTCGTCCAAGGAACTTGGAAGTGTATCCTCGTCAGGTGCTACAGTGTTTAAATGGGGCACTGAAGTGCTCGTCGTCGATTCATCTTGACTGTCTTCACCTACCCTTTCGTCTCCACCGGGTTCTTCTTCGACGACGAGATTAGCCAGCACCTGATCCTGAAGATTAAAGATTAAAGTAGAATACATGTTTTATTTCGCGAGTCTCTAACTCAAATCTCAAGAAAAATCGTTATTTTTTTTTGTTACATTATATCTAGTATCCCTTCGTCTCGGCCTTCTAGTAGACACATCTGTGCCTTTCTGACTTTGCTCGTACAATTCGATTAATCTGACGTCTAGAATATTTTCTTCCGGCTCCCATGTATTATATCTAAAGTACGAAAACAAAATTGCCAATGTATATCCAATCATTATTTACATCCTTTTTTTTTTTTATCTAATGACAAAGTTCTGATTTTTTACTCACTTTTTACTCCATCCTTTCCACTTGACAAAGTATTCAACTTTGCCCTATAAAGAGAAAAGTTAGTAATTATTACGAGTGTGTGATTATTTGAAAGATGAATGGAAGAAGGAGAGGGGAAAGAGTGAGTGAGTGAGTGAGTGAGTGTGCGCGTATAACAGGAGTAAAGCCAATTACAAACATGAAAGAGAAAACACGAACTGCCGATATCGCTCTCATGACTGCAACAAAATTTGACTAGAATGTACATCCTAAAATTTTATTCCAATATTCTGACAGACCTTGTAACTTGAAAGTCGCACAGTTCTGTCTGCCGAACAATTTTTATTTGACAATAACCGGTCGATAATAATACACCAGGTTCCATTGATGCTTACTCACGTGAAGTTGCGCCAATAAATGTCAAAACAAATGTCTCGGCAATAAAGGTACAATTTCAAATGAGTAGGTATATTAATGGAACTTACACTACTTACACCGTAATACATACGTGCGTATATAGACAATTTAGCCAATGATGACAAAAACAAGAGTCTGATTCCATTGCGAAACACAAACGCTGACCGGCGTGACAGTTGGAAAACAATGGAACACGCGCGATAAGTTGTCGTCGCGTTGAAAACTAAGCGCGACGCGCCGGTGGTTGACGTGTGATCCACATGATCAACGTGGATAACGTTGGAAACAGGTTGTCATCCTTTTCGCGAACCGTTACTCAATGTATGTTGTTGCACGTCGAGACAATCGTCGTGTCATCGCGAGCGAACGCGAGCTTTAAATACTCGACACGTGAATCATCTCGCGCGATTTCGTACGGTTTGGAATTTAAACCATCAAACGAAGCGAAATAAATTTCGCGCGCGGTTTCGAACTAATTGCGAGAATCAATTCGAAACGAACAAAAAATTTTCGCGAATGGCGAAAGTTTCAAACTCGTCGAATTGCGAATTCACTGACTCGTAGAATTCTCCAAAAATTTGTAAATTGTCAATCAGCGAATTTCTCCTTAGATATCCGTTAAATATCCGTTAACGATCTTTTTAATTGTTCGCATTGACTGTGCGTAAAGGGAAATCACACGATTTTCTCCCCTTACGCCTACAAATTTAAATCTTCAGAATTGCTTTCAGAAATGTGACGAATATTGCAATTTTAAGGCGCGGAATTTTATCTTCCTGAAACTTAACGCAAGTTTTACATGTTCTCGAGGGAATTTGCGGAACATATTTGCGGCGTCAAGTGTTTCGTAGAAACAGGCCAGTTGCTGCCAGCTGATCGCTAAAAGAAACCTTTCTCCTCCTGTCTGTCAATATAAAAGTCATCATTTTCTATCTTTGAAAAAACTCTTGTTTACCAAAACTTGCACACGTACAGTCAGTGTGTGCGACGAGGAAATTGATGAACTCTCGCGGGAGATTTACATATCAATCCACAAAACAATTTTATACAACAATCTAACACGCGAGTTGTGTCGCTAAAATGAGATTAAAACGTTTCAAAAAAACGAAAAAACGCAATAACGTCCGGAAACGCGGATGCGTTCGCGCAAGAATGTTTTTTCCGACGAATTAATAAAAATGTCACCGATGACAAAACCGGTCCACCGATGAGAGGAGGTCTTTGTCTCTACGAGGAGAGACGAGATTTAACAAAACACACGACGAGGAACATGTATCGAAGAGGTTTCTCTTTCGGGGGGTATACCCAACACACATATCGGTATATACTTAACGTGTCCGGCGACGAGAACGCGCGGTACGAGTGTCACAGGAGTAGGAGGTGGCAGCGCGGCCAGACGAGAAGCCAGCCAGCTGTGAGTGAAATGGAGAACGAACAGAGAAAGAAAAAGTACGGAACAGGGGAGCGCAAGGATGAAGGGAAGGGAGGAGGAGGGAGGAGGGAGACGAAGAGAGGCGGTAACGGCGAGATTCCGCTTAGTGGCGCCATCTGCGCGACAGCTCCGACAAACTTTTACGACGGATACTAACCCGCTTTTCCCTCTTCTTGGTGATTCGCTCCGCAGCGTAAACTCTGTCACCTAGATCCATGGTTCTGCCGGTGAGTAATTTCTAATAATCCAAATAATCCAAACGGACACTAATTATACCGGTTTGTTGTGTGCGCTGCGTGTTCGCGAACAGTCTCTGACCTAAAAAACACCATATGATCGATATCACACGGCGCGGCGGGATTGTGGATCTCGCACGCTGAAAAATCAGGCAAGCAAAAAGCCAAACACCGACGTGTTGTTGTTGTTGCTGTCACACGTCGTCGCAAAGGGTCGATTGACAGATCGCGAGGCACTGACACTGACACACACGCTACGAGGTAAGACGCGCGCGGGACACGTGCGCGATTACCATGTGGGCGGGGGAGAGAGGAGGAGGTTGCAATTGTAATCTCGCAAACGGAGATATATATATAAATCTTTCAGTATTTTTATCGTAGCACGGTTGTTGTTCGCATGTGTCTTACATACGTACGACGTCGTCGGTCGCTGAACGTAGCGCCGCGACGCGCGTTCCCCGTTCTCTCGCTCGCACAAAATTCTCACCTGGTTCGTAGAAACCAGGAGAGTGTTGCTTCAATATCCCCGTGTTGGGGTGTGTGATTGAGAAGCAGAAACAACACGACGAGGATAGGATAAGAAAAAAAAAAAAGCGGCGGATTACAACGCGCGCGATGTTTTTCGAAAGGCCAGTAGCTTTGGGGACACGACCGGCGAACACGGCCAGTTAAATCGGCGTACACGCAGGTCTCCCATCGAGAGGAGAACAAAACTCAAGTCATTGCGCGTCAGCTTGCCGCGTGAACGAAATCCCCCGTTTTTCTGTTTCTCACTTCCGGACGCGCGAATCACCCCGCAAGTTCTATCACGTCAATTCTCTCGCATATATATATGTATCCCAATCTGACGGTTCTTCTTCCGATCCGTGAATGTCGTAATGCGCGGGCGCGTGTTGTATATACTCGGTTGGCTACCGGCGTGGCGCGGCACGTTTTCTTCCGTCTCTCGTTGCTGGTGCTGCTGCCGCCTGTCGCCGTGCGTTCGCGATGATAGTCGTCGTCGTTCCGTTCGGGCGAGATCGGCCGCTCGCTCGTGCGTGACGTCAGTGATTCCCCCTGACGTCGTAAACACCAAACATGGCCGTCGTACAGATATACGCTGGTCGAGTGCGTCCCAAGTCGAACCCGAAAACTGGCTGCAATACGGACTGCCGCGGGCCGCGGCTATGCGCAGGTAACGCGTTACGACGTTAACGAGCTCCTAGACGTGCGCAACGGAGTCACTGATAACGAATAGACGTGAACCGGAGCAACGACTCGAAGCGTCTAACGCACTCTGCGGATCGAGGCCGACTAGAGTTGAGATCTGCCCAACTCCCCTCGGAAGCCTAGTGGACTCGCCCGATCCGCTCGAGGTTAGGCGTCAAGAGGGGGCGCAGGGGCAGAGAGAAAGAGCTTTGGCAGGGGAAGGGAGAGGCTCTCAACGGTACGTGCGGCCTGCATGAGAGAGAGACTGGCTTAAGGGAGGGAGAGAGAAAGAGAGAGAGCGCGCGATTGAGTTGACCGAGGGAGAGAATCACGGGGCCAAGGGAGAGAGGAAGAGCAAGCGCAATGGAGGTAGAAAAGAGAGACGGCGCTACCAGAAGCACCGTCCTCGGAACAAGAAAGCCGTGTCTGCCTAGCCTGCCTGCCTGCCTGCCTGCCTGTTTGCTTGCACAGCCAACCAGCCAGCCACCCTAAGTTCCCTTCTAGGTACGTGTATGCGTACGTTTGTATGCGTGGGCAGTCGATGCGACGTTGCCAAACCCGTTTCGTCGATAGTACCGTGCCGCAAATGTCATTGGCGTACAACGACGACGACGACGATGCTTCGCAAAATTTTGTGTCGTCGCGGCGGCGGCAGCAACGCCGCAACGGCGGTTTCACGATTTTCCACCTTTGACCGCGCGAGTCGAAATCGATCGATCGACGCAGCCACACGCTCGTTCACTCCTTTTTCTCCTTATTCCGCAAACGTACGCGGCGCGCGTCCACTCCTCTCCTTCGGCGGCTTCGGCCTCGCCGATATATCAGTCGTGTACGTATATTTGCGCCTACGACATCCGGCAACGCCGCATACTCCGCGACGTTCTGTCACACACACATATACACACACTATATACTCAACGTACACCAACAACGTACACACACACATACACACATACACACGTCGATCGTAGTAAGCACTGTATCCTACAAGTGGCGAATATTACGTTTGAGATTGTAACAAGAGAGAGAGTGTCCGTAGAGCGCAGCGTCACAGAGGCACAAAAGACACAACGAATTACTCGGGGTTTAGATACTTTTCTTCACGGTCTCGTGAAAACGCGTGCTACCTCAACGGATCCCGAAACGAGAGTGTCCTCTCCTGCGTCGACGAGCACATAGGGAGAGAGCGCGCGACAAGGACGGACAGCGGTTAGGTCCTCGTATCCGAGCGAGATGCCGCGGTTCCGTGATAGGGGGGAACCGTTTTCTCCGTCCTCGGCGTAAATAGCAGGATAAAAAACCTACGATGGAAGCGCCGGATTGGCGGAACCATCAAGGCGCCACCAATGTACCGAACCCCACTCGACGTGATGTCCAATCGGCGTTTAGCACGGCCCACGTCGGTTCCCCTCGACACGTCGCGAGGGCGGGCATTACAGTCGAGCCGATCGGACTCCGACCTCTTCCCTCTCTTTTCCTCCACCCTAACCTGCGTTGTGTAAAGTCTCTCTGCGTCTCTGTGACGAGAGAGCTCCCTCCTCACCCATTCCGCGGGGCAAGAGAGACAACGGCAAAGGTCCCCACCCTTCTCTCGCTTCTCTCTTTCCTTGTCGCAGGAAACCCGAATAGCGGAGCGCGCGCGCTACCGTGCAACCGAGGCCTCTCTTCTCATCGCCGAACGGCCGTGTAAAGCCGTACGACGGCTAAGCCGTGTGTACCCGCCGCAAAGGGCGGGCACATAGACGAGGGACGCGGGCGGGCGGGCGGGGTGGGAGAGATCGTATATATATATATATTGCGTGCATGTGGTGCGCGTATTGTACATAGGCGCACGAGTGCGCACACACGAACACACATACACACGACCGCATCGCGCCGCGTCGTCGTCGCGCTCCCCCTTCCCTTGCTGGCCCCACGTCGGTGGCCGACCACCGTTGGTATTGAAATATCCTGGCTCTGGAGAGCCAAGTAGCCGTGCGGTGATGCCGCTTCTTTCTATAACCACTATTGCGCGTGCGACTCTCTTCTCCCGCGCTCTTTCTTTATTCACATTCTCTCTCTTTCTCACTTTTTTCTCTTCCTCTCTCTTTCTCTCTCTCTCTCTCTCATCTTTTTCTCTCCTCTCTTGCACACCTCTTCTCTCGTTTTCTTTATGTGCATATTTTCTCAACTTCTGTGCTACCTTTTGCCTCTCTCTCTCTCTCTTTCTCTTTCTCTCTTTGCTTCTCTGTAGTCATTCTCACGCGTCATTTTCTCTCCGTCGCGTCGTTCTCTTCATTGAGTCAATATTGCTAAGCGGCTAATGCGATTGTGGCCAATTCCAATATAATATAATCGTCCGATTAAGTTTAATCGGTAATAAAGAGATCCGGAGACCTTCTCTCCTTTTGCGCCTCTCTCACTTCGAATCTCATTCCGACGTGACGCTTGCTTTTGGAATGCAATCAATCATCGCACATGAAATGTGTGACCCTGCGAGCAATAGGTAAATTGGAAACTGCGGGTTCGTCGGCTGCTCCGCATCGTTGTAATCCTCTGGAATATAAACTCGGAATAATTCACACAAATGGCGTATTCGTGTCTCTTCTTCTTCGATCGATCGCTCTTTTTCTTTTTATTTCGCGACAACGTCCGTCGATGTGCATTTTTTACTTATTGCACTTATCAGTGACGTGACACGTGGTTTACCTTACTTTGTACAGGCACGTTACACGATCTAATGTAGACGGAACGGTTCGATTAATCGTTCAACTCATTCGTGCGGTTTTTTTTTCAGATTGTTTGACTTCTTTTTCCGAGATCTCGATTATTCGACACACGTCCGACGACTTACTCCGAGTATCGTTTATCCGCAACGATCACTTTTCCCATTTTACAAACAAATATTTGGCGGTTGATTGCTTGTTACATAGAGACGGCAAAATTAATCAACAACGTTTCTCTGCAGCTTCGAAGCGTAATATAATTTTCAATACCTTGTGTTCTCTCTCAATTCAACAAACTCCCCGCTCGCGATCAGGTCAGGTTCGTCGACAGCGGAACTGGTGAAAAATTTCTCCGTGATCTGAAAAAATATTGAAAAAATGATTTTATGAACTGGTTTTGTTTTCTCAAGAGCAAAAAAAAAAAAGTTACGTTTATTTCCGAGAGGCGAAAGGCCGTGACACGCTTCTGTGCGAAGGTAACAATGCGGCGCGCGCTGCGCGATGACGCCGGGATGTGAGGCGCGTCGTCGCTTCTTTGCCCGCCAAAAGTAGGCAATTATTATCTCAGAAACGAAACGAGATATCGAAATGAAACCTTCACCGAACGATTCTCTACCATTTGTCATGCTTATTTATTTCAATACGAATCCGATTGCACTTACGGTTTCCGCGTGCGAGGCGTTTGTAGGTTTGCGCTCCGGAGCGTAACGCATGCGTATTACGAAGAAACTCGCCGATAAAAGGTTTTCTCAAGTTTACGATCAGCAATGCGCGATTGACGAGGAATGATTCCGGAATGTTAATGACCGCGATTTCGAGCACTTTGTCGAAAACTTTGTTCGCAGTTTGTTGCGCAATTATCGTTTACTTGCACTACATGAATTAAATATGCGCATCCCGATTACCGTGTGTCAATTTATCGATATCGCAGACGCGTATAAAACAAGATGATCGTTCGTATCGACTTTGTCAATTTCGATTTTTTTGATCGTCCTGATTTTTTTTATACAAACCTTTTTTATATTTACGAAAATGCGACAATAAAGCAAACGCGTGGAAAATAACTATTGTTCTCTTCTTCTGCCTGTTTTTTTTTCTTCACTTTTATTTATCAAAAATTAAATGTCCCACAATCGACGACGGAAAAATCTGGTCTACCTCCATAGAGAGGTCGTTGCACGCGAGAAAAGGTTTAATCGCAACCGTAAGGTCGCGAGTTCAATTTATCACCAATTACAGACTAGCATTAGCTCACTAGCTAGAATACCGGGCTGATGATGATTGATTGACTCGTTTTTACGATTGCGACCAAAATATTGTCGCGTGTCATGGCCTTAACGCGCGAAACATTGCGACACGTTGCCGCTGTTCTTTAAGCGACATACATAATATTAGCTCGCAAGTGGCACGTATGCATGTCTCTCTCTCGCACCGATGTGTTCGTACACATGCATACACGCGAGTCTGTTTGTAATCGCGGCCGCGATTTTATGTCGTCGTCGTCGCCGCGTTATCGGATCTGTCAGTGTGTGTGTTATCGCGCGCAGTCGCCTTGTAGCTTTTAAGTACATTATTATGCTGAGACACAAACGTGATGACTTCCCGTCGTGTCAATTCCGCCCCGAAAATGCGGGGCTTGGAAAACTCGGAACACGCCCGTATATGCCCCGAATGCGCTCAATGAAGATCGATAAGGAAAATCAGAAATCATCAAACGATTTGCTTTGGAACGAGAGCGAGAGAGAACTATCGCTATTCCATCGCGACTCTCTCAAACTTCTTTCTTTCGGTAGGACATTTAGAAAAATCAAGCGTAACAATTGCAATAGGGTTGAATTTCGTTTAGAAAAATAACGGAATAACAAATGCGGTAAAGTTCAATTTCTCTCGAAAGCTATTCGTCCAAGTTTAAAGTCGTACACGGGGAAACGGACGGGACTTTTCGTTGATATTTCTTTTTGTTCCCTGTTATTTATATAGTTGGGCCACGCAATCTCCGGGGTATTAAACCAATAATTTTTATTCTACGAATATAATTTGCATAAGTCTTCTGAAAAAAAAACATAACGCTTTGAGATAATAAAAAAGAAAAAAGAAAATCATTGTAATATTTCATTTGTGTCGCAAACGCTTTTTTGTAAGTCCCCCATTTGTAACAATGCACGATTTATTATTGTACAAATTACCTTGCTTCCGTCAAGTTTTCCTCTATTTTATCGAGGCAGACCTTTCTTAGGCCAGACTTTTCTTGTCTGAGTAACTTAAACTACATGAATGAACTTTAGTGTGGTCTCCCAGCGCGTGATCTATTGTTTGTTTATTTTCGAATTTTTCACCAAACCGACTCGCACTGGATGGAATTTTACAAAGAACTTCAAAGAAATATCTAAAAAAAAAAGAAATATATAGCTAGGAAGCAATTCGTTCCGCGTGGACTTTCTCGGGATGATTTAGTAATTGTGATATAATGAGATTTTGACGATCAGGTTTTTCTGATTGATTTTCCGGAGCTTAATAAACAAAATTTTATTCAAAAAGTCGAACATTTATCGGAACGGAAGCGCGCTCGAACAATTGACGAAAAACAATTAATTTGTTTAAATAATAATCTTGACTTTTGTTCTCAGAAACTTCCATGTTACTCGAAAACAAGACGATGTCTCTGTTAAATTTCAACACCGGGATGTTGCAACGTTCGTCGTCTAGCAAAACTCTAGTCGTTCGACGTTTTAATTAATTAATTCGATGCTATTTGCACTGCGGCAAGTTGCGAGTAGCATTTTCAGTCGATATCGTGATCTATTCGACTTTGGAAAATCAATAATTTGTCAAAAACGTCAAAATTTTACGCGCGCGCGCGTGCCAAGTAGCGGATTCTAAAAACGCGTCATAATTCGGTTTCCGCGGGAGCGATCGGGATGGGATTTAAACGATAGAGCCGCGAAATGGTGTAGAATCGTTTGCAAAAGGAGCGAGATCGTTATCGCGTCCCGATGTCGAGATATAAATTGGTGGTTTTTTGTCTGCGCGCGAGGAGTCGCAATCGCGCGCTGTGCTGCGCATGTTGCCTGCCTCTCTCTGAGTGAATGGAACTTTCCACGAACGAGACCTGACGACCTCGGAGCGTTAGTATCGATATCCTCAAGTGAGGTCGTCGATAGGAATTTTTTTTGCAAAACATGAAGATTTTCGCTACATTTTTTTTTTTTATCGTCAAATCGAATTTCCGCGCGAATTTAATTCTTTTTCGTCACGAAAAACTCACCGTAGGAAATTCGTTGAAGCTGCGCGCCAACTGTGGCCGCTATTTCAGTATGCTGTAAATTTTTTCTTTTTACCAGTTAGAGAGAGATATATATATGTTTCAAGATACTTGCAGCAGTACATACACACAGAGCATTCAAATAATCGGAAGGTAAAGATCTAATCTGTCTAATTTCTGACCAATTCGCAAGAGCCAACTTCATCCAAAAGTGTTTTCGTCAGGAAGTCAGTGACCAGAAATCTTACTTGACCAGAGCCATCCTTTCCTATTTTATTTAACCTGACTAGCGTCTAATCTCGATTTTTAAAACTTTAGAAAATATTGGCTACAAGTTGTCGAGCTTTTCCGACCGAGCGTTTGTGTTCTTCGGTTTAATTTAGGTGTTGTCTGGGATTTGATCGAAAAGTATTGTTCAGCAGATAGCGACAACGCTATCTACTAAAAAAAAAAAAAAAAAACTATCTGAAAACCGAGCAGGAGCTATTCAGAGCTTTCAGTCTCAACAAAAGTTTTCTATCTACATTTGCTGTCTAAATAAAAACCGGAGTAGAGGAAAACTGGCCGGTTTTTTTTTCCCGAATACGTTTCGGGTATTCGGGAAAAAACGTTTCACGTATTTCCCGTGGAATTGCACATAGTCGTGTATTATTTTTTTTTTTGCCTTGATTAAGGGCAAAACCGATATCGAGCAGCCATATTGGTGAGGACTGCCTTAGCGAAATGTTGGTCGGTGTGACGCAAAACCGTGGCTCCGATCCGTGCGCAAGAAATTGATGAAATACGGAGATTTGTCGCTTCGTATTTGTCAAAATTGATGATCCGAGCGACTCCGGCGTGAGGACAAAATTAATTTCAGTGACGTGTTGTGACACAAGGTAACAGGTCTCGAATCGAATGAATTATCAGAATAAAGCGCATTTAGCTCGTTAGCAATTGAGATTGCAAACGAACTGTTCGCGCCGCGACACGCCCGTCTTTCTTCCGAAGCTATTGTGGCTGAACGAAGCACAGTTTTCCAGCGTGGGGGCGAAATATAAAAGTAAACATCGCGATCGCGAATGATTCTTGTCCGGTTCTCAAGTCGGTAATTACGTCTGCGATCGTAAAAACGATCTTCGAAGTAGTAGCTTCGACGCGTCGTTGCGTCAGCTACCTTGTTTCTTCTCACGCGTATTAAACAATTTTTGTACTTTCTTTTTTTCAGAAATACAGTCGGACGTTGAAACAATCCGACGATTCTGTCAAAAAATCAGGCAGAAAAGCGAGTAAAACTGACGTGTAAACCGTGAGAAAACGTGCTGAAATATAAATATTTGATAAAAGAAGAATGTACGAGCGCACGCGCGCTTGTACACATTCCTAAATTTCTTCGTGCAGAAGTATAAAAACGGTTCAATTATTCTGCGATCGAAGTCATTCGAACTTATCACAGTTTTAGATAGACCCAAATACCCACGGGCCAAATTTCTCGAGTACGCGCGAGTGCTCGACGAAGAGAGAGGAACCACCGGCCAAATCCACCGGTTCTTTCCCGAGAAGAAAGAGAGGAACCCTTTCGAGGACCAGAAGCGCTAGAATCAGGGTTGCAAAATCAGAAGTTTGCCGCAGCAAGAAAAGAGAAGAGAGCGCCGAACCCTCGCGAGAAGGAGAGAGCGACGAGCGGAGTATCCCCCCTCGTGCGCGACCACCCCTGCTAGTAATTCCCGTCGCCATAGAAACACCCCCGAGGCGTCCCCGCGCTCGCACAAACCACCCCCGCATCCCACAAACACCACCACCGTCTTTCTCCGTTCTCCTCCACACGCTCCGCTCTCCCACCCTCTTTAACCCCCCTCGCCTCGAGGTTCTCTCTCTTTCTTTTTCTCTCTCTCTCTCTCCCTCTCCTTCCTAGCTGCTTCCACCCCGAGCGCGGGCCCCCCTTCGCGCGAGTCCACCAGGAACCCGGTATCGATCCGCGGACGAGTTCGAGGTCCTACGTATTCTACCGAGAGTGCTACTGACAACAAGATCGTCTGCTCTCTATCATCCTCTCGCTCTTTTTCCTCCCCATACCTCTCTCTCTCTCTCTGTGTTTTTCCTCCCTGTCTTTCTTCAACCTGCTTGTTTCGATTCTTTCGGGAGAATTTACCCCCGACTGCGTCACTCTCTTCGTCATCATTTCACTCTTCCGTTTCTCGCTACTTTGCTCTTAAAAATCACGCGCTGTCACATCTCGGTTCTTTCTCACTGACCTTCATCGCGCGCGCGTCTCGCCAGTTTCTTTCACGAGCAGTTTCTTAAACGTAAGCAACGCTCGTGTTTACACCTGTCTCGTGTAATATGAAACATTTACAAGACGTTTTCTCTCTCTCTCTCTCTCTCTCATATGCACGTATGCAACATATCGGAGATTGTTTAAATCCGGAAGAGAAAAATATCTGATGTAAGAAAAAAAAAAAAAAAACAGACTGGACACATACGGGACGGAGTGAGAAATTTAATAAAATATCGCCGCAAGTATCGCACTAAAAAAAAAAAATTCTCTCGCGACGCTGACGAATGTTTTTTCTCTTCATTTCGCACCCGAGAGCCACTTCTTTTCAAATTTTCATTTTTGTTACGTGCGGCAATCGCGCGGTCGATATGTACCTTTCTCATGTTTTCCAGAACGTTTATTTCACTTCGGTCATGACTTCGGCTCTCTCTCGGGCTGCATCGCAAGCCACGAGGCGTAATAAGATCTAACCCTCTCTCCCCTACTTCCCGCTTTTCCTACCTTCTTCTCGTTTTATCAGATCCTTCTCGCGGCGCGCAGCACCGGCGCGCTCGTTTGCTCTCGTTTTATTTCACTCTCTCTCTCTCTCTCTCTCTCTTTCTTTCTCTCTCCTGCGTCCTTCTCCAGCTAGCGGAATTTCTAACGGAGCCGTCGCTGCTGCGGTCGTCGCTCGTTTGTTGCGTTTGGTACAAATTCAAAGACTTTCTTCGACCGAAAAATTTTTATTTCCCACTCGGCGCGGGTTTCCCGCGCGATTCTCACGCGCGCGCGCATTTGTCAACGAGAACAAAAAAAACCAAAATCGGTTTTCGAGTATTTTGATTTTTTCGTAACACATTTTCGGAAAAAAAGAAACGTTTTCGTCTCCGAAAACGTTTCTTTTTTTCCGAAGAATCGAAACTCCGCAAAATATCTTATCGGAGAGATTGTAGAATTCTAAAAGGGACGAGTATCGATACCAATAATCAGCTCGGAAAATACGCGGTGTGTGGAGGAAGTTCGGAAAACGTCGCGATAGTTGATGCAAGAGGAGGCAGCTTTGCGTTATTCCGCCAAGTCTCGAAGCATCAGTACGGGTACGTGTCGGCTTTGCTTCTCCTCACACAGAGTCCGTGCGCGCATATATACACGCGCGCGCTCTTAGTACGTACGTGTCCGTCTGCAGTTACGCCAAGAAAGCGCGAGACCTTCGGCTCTTTTGCCAGCCCTCTCGGTTCTATCTTTCTCTCTCTCTCTTTTTCGTTCTCCTCTCTCTCTCTCGCTCTCTTCGCCTCTCTCGTATTACGTTCACTTCTCTCTTTCTCACTTTGTTCGGTGTGGCTGTCTCACTTCACCGCGCTGCGCCACGGCGGCAGAGACTTTCTTTCTCCCGCTTCCGCGCATCTCTCTCCGAGTCGCTTCGCCTCTCGCTCTCACGTTTTACTTCTCCGTGAGATTTTTTTTTTTTTTTTTTTTTACGCACCACTCGCGCGATTAGACTTTGGAGTAATCTCACGGACGAACTTGCTAATGCGCTCCGTTTGTATGTAATTTGCAACAAAAAAAAAATTGTCTGCGTATAATTAATTTTGTTCGCGTCTCAATGTTCGTATCGATGTCGGATGTGACGCGAATTGGCGTCTCGCGAGGTGTTTTTGTTTATATTCTTCAACCGTGACGTAATAATGACGTGACGATTGATCGATCACGTGTGTGCAAAGTGCAAGTCATCAATTTCCTATTGCGCTAAACTATTTTCGCGCTCTCTTATTACATAATTAATTTGTCATTTTATTGATCTCGCAATAAGTCAACTGAAATCTGTCAACTGAAATTTTCTTCACCGTTTCTTTCTTTTCTTTATCGATTTTTTATTTCTAACCTGATGAACAGAAATATCAAATGTCTCTGCATCTTGCAAATTTTTGTTATCTTCTCCGTGTGCAATTTACAAATTCTCAAAATAAAATACTTTTGTTCCTTTTTCTCAGTCTCCCTCTCTCTCTCTCTCTCTCTCCTAATTCTTTTCTTCTGACCAGCGCACTGCATCAGCCGCGATAAAGAAACTCTTGTTTCCGTCTCGTTTGGTCGCTCTACCGTCTCCCTCGCTTTCACCGCGTGCAACGCGATGAGCAGCTCCGTTTGTGTGTTGCAGGATTCACGGACCGAGCGCTGACGTGCAATAACGACGAAGTGCCAGGCACTCGGGCAAATGCGAATATATATCTATAAAACGAGTACGGGGACGACGCGAGCGCGCGGCTAATATCCGTGAGTGGATTGCCCGTTTATTAATTAAATATGCGAGGTATGCGAGCACTCGGTACGCGAAAGAGTCGGTCAATTTAAAAGCCAAAAACTCACGTTCGCGTTCCGAAACTTTGTGGCGCTTTTTATTTTTAGTCGTTGGCGTCTTCTTAGCTCGCGCGCCACACCGAGAATCGTGCTTGCGTGCGAAATACTTTCATCGACCTACTGATCATGTCGGAGCTCGAAAATCTTTTGCTAGAGTCGGAGATCTCGTAACGTCGCGCTCTCTCAGAGAGATCTTTGCGCGATATTTCGCGATATTTTTCTCGCGGGACAAATCGTTTTATCGTCCGCGATTACGATCGCGGAATAAATTTCGAAGTTCGCGCTATGAAAATTCTTTGCTTTTAAATCTGTTTCGTTGCCGGATTCTCGTAGGGGATTCGGGAGTCCGCGAAATAATAATTCGCGACCAGCGTCACCGTATCTTCACCTTCGTTTTACGTATGCAGAAACTTTACAGTCGTATATTTCGCACTTTCAAATACCACGTCGTTCGCGCAAGTTTCAAATTTCGTGTCATTTGCACCTTTTTTACGCGCGAGACGAACACAGGCGGGAACGCGAAGTCTGTTTGAAACACGTCGAGACTTCGGCATCGCCGAAGATAATTCCGAAATGTTTTATTGTTATATTCTTGTCTAAGACACACGAGTGCCTTGGGGAATGTCATTCGCCATTTTGTTTCTTTTTGAGATTCTTTCGAGGCGATTTGACAATTTGTTGATTCACTTGATCTTAAATATTTCTCGGCTTTATAATAAACAAACCTTACGCGAAACCGTCCGGTCATTGCACGTGAAGTCCGATCCGTTTTCGAACGATTTCTCATTCACGAACACCTATGATCTTCGATTATTATGTTATCAGCGTACGTGAGTGACGTTTGTATTTTCTCCCGCGTGTGAAGAAGCAATTTTTGTTTGTTTTGCATAAATAACGCGAATTAAATAAAGAAAAAACTTTCATCCACGCGCAAAGCAAATGCGAGATAACTTTGACGGTCAGTTACTTCCACACGTAATTAAATTTGCGACACACTTCTTTCGCGCATGCGAAGTTCGCCTTTTCCGCACAGAGATTCTGTCAACACACGGCCGCATCATGTTCTACAGATTTTTTTTTTCAGGAAAAAAGACCCGAAGAAGTCCACTCCAAGAAAATGGCACTTCGAGCAGGAATCTCAGACACAATCGCCTGTATCGTGGGAAGTTGAGATCGCGATAGAGGATTGTTTTTGGTTTGCCTGCTTGTTTAAACATCTGTCGTCAAATTCGCATCAGTTTCAAGAACAACGAGGTCTTGTGTGCGGATCTAGGTAAGGAATGCGAGAAGAAACGATTCACTAACAGTGAGAGCCAAGTCTCGGAGAGCCCACTAATCCCACGGGAACAATTCGTTATGATCGTCAGTCGATCGTCTGGTTGGTCCACCATGAAAAGCCATTGTTACGCTCCTATGAGTGGCGCGCGCGCACACACGCACACACACACACACACACACACACATAGGATACGCACACATTGGTGATCGCTTCTCTCTCTCTCTTTCTTTTTTCTTTCTTTCTTTTTTAGCTCCCCCATCGCGAACTTGCGAGCGGAACGAAGATAAATGAAGTGGAGCGGGAGAAAGAAGAAAAAGAGAAAGAGAGAGAGAGAGAGAGAGAGACGAGAGGAGAGAAACAAAAGACAAAAGATGAAAGAAAGAGACGCTCGTAATTATCTAGCTTTTATATGCGCAAGAAAGAGCCTCTTTTCTCATTCTTTTTCTAGTCTCCGCGCGGTCACTCGCTCATCTTCCCCTACGCGAAGCTACTCTTTCTTCTCTTTTTCTCGCGCTCGCTTGCGTATTTTCTTCTTTTCCTTCTATTTGCGCTCTTTGCCTTTTTCCTCCGGAGCTACGGCAGCGCATCCGCACACGAATGCGCACATGATGAACGAACGGACGGACGCGTGCATACCGGAAAGCCGAAACGAAGTGCATGAGAGAGTGAACGAGAGAGAGAGTTAAGTGACCCGACTCGCTCACGTGACCTCCTCGTGCAATAAGCCGCGCGCGCTCGTTCCAGCCTCGTAACTTCGATACGTTTCTGTCATTTTCTCGCGCGCGTCTCCTTTTTCTTTATTCCACGCTCTCCCGCGCGTTTTCACATCGCCACGCGTTTTTTTCGCGAACGCAATCCATCGGTTCGCAAGTGAACTGAAGTTAACAAAAAAAAAAAAAAAAAAGAAAACACCGATTCAATCTACACATCTGTGACGTAACGTTAGAAATTGGCCGAACAATTCGTTTGATTCTGCGCTTCGTCGCTTCTTAATCCGCTTAATCGTGGTTGTTATTGCGCGGCGATTAGACGCGTTCGAAGTTGAACGCGGCGAAAAAATGTCAAGTTTCAAGATTATTTCGTTGTCAAGACACGGGGGGAGGGGGACCGCAACCGGCATTCACAACCAAACGTCGTCGTGTCGCTTAATGGAATGATGAGACAGACGGGACACTGTCTGTGGTCTCGCCGACAGACAGTCACAGTCCGACTGACTTGGTTCACGAGTTGTGCGCGGGGACCACCGGAAACGGCCCATCACCGCCCCACATTCTCGACTTCCGCTCTCGCGCTCTTGCCCGCTCGAGAGAATCGCGGAACTTCTTTCTCTACCTCTCTCTCTCTCTTTCTCTCTCTTTCTCTCTCCTTGCTGACTCTGTCTGATATTCATTATAATATCACGTTTTTTTTTCCAAGCTGGACGTAGTTGCGATTAGATCGCAAATGTACACGCGCAGTCCCGAGCGGTCGAGTATTCGGAAAACGTCGTCGTTTTTTTTTTTTTTTAACTCTAGGAGAAAGAACTTTTATAGTTTACAATCTTCGCAAGAAACGATCGCTTTTACGATTTATTCTAATTTTATTCAATGTTGGTTCAAAATCACCAACAACTTGACAATAACGTCCGTTGGTTTTTGCAGCACTTACTTAAAATATTTAGACGCGTATCGAAAATATACTTCGGGATCTCGCGGTTTGAGAAAGTCATCAATCTTGTCTGGTTTATATTAATTTTCTCGAATAATTGCGCGAAATCGACGTTGTAAATCGAGAGATCAAAAATCTCGCCGAATGCGTCGAACAAAAATGGGTTTTCATCTGAGACAATGCAAAAGCGGAAAAAAAGTAGGTTTGTTTACGACGAGACGCGTCCGTAAACGAGATCGCGCGAGTCCCGAAAAAATGGCGACCCACGCACACCGGCGGCGACTCTTCGCACACCTCGTATCTCTCGAACATCTACGTTGTAATTCGGGATTTGTTTCGGCAATATCATATAAGACAGCTGCGGGAATAAAATCGAGGAGCGTTAGATTTTTTTTTTGCGCGCGTTCCAAACTTTGACGCGTTACACATTTGCGCAGCGCGAAACGCAGCATCTTGAAAGCGCGGTTGTGGCTGTGATTATACGGGAAAAAAGTTTTGTTATTATATAAGTAAAACAATTTGTGTCGAATATCTACTGAATGGTTGTTTTCAACAAAACGTTTCGTTGGCAAAAAATTTCAACACAAAGTAATAATTAATTTAACAAAGTATTAACATAAGGTATCAATTTCTTTGACCCGTTGAAGCAAATTTTTTTTTGCTTCCGATGTACGATCTTGTAAATGTTACACATTTTTTTTCAATATTTCTCGATAGACCCTCGTGCGAAGCAAGTTGAAAAAAATCTGAAATCCTCTTCTCGCGTATATTTAAATCGTAAGATTAAAAAAAACAAATGCGCAATCAAGACTTTTTTCTCCGGCAATCGCTTTAACGAAACTGACAATATAAACCCCAGAAGAATAACGATATATCACGGAATGATCCGCCATTATGCGCGCAGCGTCGCTAATAACGGGGTGTTTAGCCGGCTGTTTTTTTCGCAAATTACGCGTATTACACAGATCTCGCCGAATAATCTATGAAACTTTACTTACGCGGTCCCCGCCTTCCAATCATACGCGAAGTAACTGTCTTAATGGCGCATTATCGCAGGTTCGGTTGTCGGTATCGATCGCGATCTTCGGCTCGGGCCGTAAACATGGCGACGTCGGTGGGCGACATTAACGAGGTGGCCCGGGGGTGAAATACCTTGAAGGCCGCATCGGCGGTGCGCCGCGGCACAATAGCGTAAGGGAAAGCCCCAGAGCAGGTGTAGCTGCCTGCCTGCCTGCCTGCCTGGGTAACCGGTCGATATTTCGCCCCGATTATAGAGGAGCGGCCGACACTGAATTCTGCATGAGGCTTTTGTTCCGCTCTCTTTCACCACAGCCAATCGGATTTTCTATTTTCGCGCCCCGCTATCGGGGGAGACAATCATTTGCCCTCACTCCACCTTTTCTTCCACCCCGCTTGCCTCTCTTTCCCGGATTTAATTACGGCTACGCGTAAAGTTAATTGCCCGCGTAACGTTTATGACGCGTGTCTTAAAAAAAAAAAAAAAAAAAAAAAAAAAAAAAAAAAAAAAAAACAGGTTTACGCTAGTAGACGAACGCGTGTAACACGTTGAAAATGAGAGAGAAAGCGGGAGAAAGAGAGAGAGAAGAGGGCCCTATAGTTATGGGGAGTCGCTATAACACACCGGAGTAAGCATTGTAAATCAATATCCCGACGGCTGCCGGCGTTTAGAAACGCGCGCCCCGTCAACATGCCAACACATCGCAACCCTCCATCCATTGCTGGATGCTCGAACATGCTAGGCGGAGAGATACAAGAGAGGGGGGAAAGGGGTTAGACGAATTGGAAAGAGGGTGCATTTGCTTTCACTTGCTGTGTGTGTGCGAACACACGAACGCATATATGTATGTCTTGTTTTACTTTTCGTGCGCGTTGACGAAAATTCTCTATTCTCCGTGAAATTTACGTTTCTTCTCTCGTGCCGACACCCCACCACCGCACGTTCGCTTGTGCGATCGCACATGCGCAATGTAATAACATTGTACAGAGGTCCTCAATAATTCGAGAATGCGAGAAGGGGAGAAAGGGAGGTTTCTACTGTTACACACTGTCCTATCGCCTACGCGGTTGGCCGATAGTTTCGATCATCGGCAGCTTCTTCCCCTCTCGCGAACCGAAATATTGAAGGCTTGTGTGCGTTATTTGGTATCTTAGAAAGCCTATAAAAGGCTACCTAAAAACTATGGAGCACATAAGAAAAGTTACACACATTGTAGTAGCTAACAAAATACGTTTGTCTTTAATTAAACACAAAAAAAGTTTGTTATCGTGTGGTCAGCAAGAAAAATTGTTGGATTTCTACCGAACTTCGAGTTTCATCAACAAAAAACATTTTAAACAATTATGACTTAAGGCTCGTGAAATTACCAACAAGATATGTATAAGGCCTTACGAGCCATTCTCAAGATGTTTTGAGTAGAAACTTATACGTGTATATATATACATACACATGTAACAAAATTCAACTTGTAAATTTTTACAAGTGAGTGTTTTTTGAGTTGAAAACTCAATTCTTAAAATCATACGGGATGCCAGATTTGCATCTCACATATGACAGACCCCGGAAACCCCCCGAACTAATTTTAAAATTTTGCGAAAAAACATTTTGCCGACAAAATGAAAATCTCAATAGTCCTGGCAAATTTTTCTTGCTGGCCGTAGTAAATATTTTCTTGATATATTTTCTAGCAAATATTTTTTCCCGTAGAGAGTATTGATATAAATTAATGATTTTAGATAGTTTATTTAATAAATTCACGTATCGCACGTCAACAACCGTGTTCTCGACTCCGTATGGCCGTATCTCTCTCACCTTTAATTAATTTTATAATTAATGATACTTGGAATCCCCCTTGATAATCACGCCGTAACCGTGTAACCGTGGTGGTGGCACTACACCGATCTATCTACGCGACACAGAACGTGCCGCTTTTTTTGTGCCGCAATTTCTCGCATTAACAACACGATACTATCGAATCTCGCGCAACAATCTATCGCGCGCATAAAGATCGTCTTCATAAATTCGTCTCTCTCATTTGACGATGAGCGACGCGATAAGAATTTTCTCGGAGCAAAAGGGGCTCTCCGCGGGTTCGCTTCCGGGGCCAGGTGCGCGGCATTCACGTTGAAGGACCGAGAATGCGGGTCCTTCACAGCGATCATTCATTACTCGTTCTGGCACGGGTCAAAAATTTTCGGCGTTGCCTCGAGATGAGAACGATGTTGTTTCTGTCGTCTCGAAGGCAGGTGGAGCTATTTGGAGAACAGCCCACTCGAGGGCCCACCGTTTCATTTCTCTCTCTATCTCTCTGTCTCTTTCTCTCTCTCTTTCTTATTCTCGTGTGTTCTCTCACTCAATCTTTATTCCTCCCTTGTCCAGTTCTTTTTCCTTTCTCGTTCCTTGAGCTCTTTGTCCATCTCCGCCGCTTCATTCTATTTCTCTCTCGCTGTCTCGTTCGTCGTCCGTTTCAAACCGGTTTACAACCGGCGACGTTCTACTTAATTTTTTCGTCTTATTTAAGTCAACGTCACGATAATTCGAGATCGTTTTTCGACTGACTATCTGGTTTGGCTGCTATTTTTTCGTTACGTTATAGTTTTACATTTTTCTTAATGAGTAATTTGTTTCTTTTCGGGATAGAGTTGATTCTCGACGTTCGACGCGTGTAATGTCGGCTGTTTTTTTTTTTTTTTTTTTTCCAAGATTTGTAACGAGTCGGGGCACGACCTCAAGTCGGGACGCGCGTCCATTTTGAAAGGCACGCACATTATCTGCCGTGACACGTGTCACGATCGCCTCGCGTTACGGTCGCAGATAAGAACGCGCGAGTGCGTTTGCGACAATCATCATCGCCCGCATTTGTCGGCGACGTTCCTCTCCGTCGTGCAGAGAGAGAGAAAGAGAAAGAAAGAGAGAGAGAGAGAGAGAGATGTGTGTTGACCGAAACCTACACCGCCACATGAAAACTTTCTACGGGCTTATCAGTAGTCAAGGACGCGCGGGCGAGTTTACCAACAAAAAAGATTCGACAAATAAGTTTCTCCCGGCGATAAGAGAACCGATTAGCGTCTGAGAGTATCTTTGGACTTTCTTATCCGCGATACGAGGCTCTTGCGCACGCGATTCTCATGCTCTTGTCTACTGTAAAAGCCGCGCGAAAACGTTCGTCGCGCCTTACCTTAAGTGTGAATCAAAAACGGTCGCAAATATTGTTCGAAGGAACAACATATTGTTGCCGTGTAACACGTGATAAGATAAAGAAACCTAATATAGTTAGGTCTTTGGTCAATGGCTTGCCGCCATGTTGCCGGCCGTTGCTATCGAAAACGTGTTTATACTCCGAGATTACTTTAGGGCGCTGGTATAATTAACGCGTTTTATCGCAACGCTAGCTGTGATCTGCTAACGATTATTGTTTTAGCTCTGCTCTTTTTTTTTTGTTTGTTGTCGTTTGTCGTGTCTGATCTGCCGCGACGTCTCTTATCTTCCGTCCGTCGAGCTGCTTAATCTCTAAAAACTCCGACTTGTACAAGCCCGGAGCAATCGTGAGTTAATGTGCTCTTAAGTTGATGCGCTCTGATAAGAGAAAGGTGATCGTCGATTACACCGCTATTTTAGTTTAAAATAACAAAAATTCGAGGAATTTGAATTTCCGTCAATACGGGGATGTCATTATTTACTGTCGCCGTGACAGCTTCTACGGACGAGACTTGCGATAAAAATTTTGACAAGAGATCCTTCGCGCGTTCCAGATAATAAAATCGATCCGAAATAAAAAAAACATGAATTTTCTATCACGTACGTGTGTATAAAAATGAACGGCAGAATTTTCGCGCGAATTCGTAGTTATTGGAGTTTTTAATTTTTTGTGTAACATCGGGAGAGAGAGAGAGAGAGAGAGCGCGCAAATCCGATGCACACACCGATGCGGCAAATTGTCAAATAATAAAATCAATTAGTTTTCATACGGCGTCGCGAACGATATATTACGTCGAGCGGTGCGTAAACGCGCGACAAACGATGCGCTGCTACGTATACAAATATTCGAATCGAAAGAGAGAAACACAAAATTAGAGTCGGTAGAATTTCTAGACACGACTGTGATTATTACACGCGTGCATTACGCACATACACACATACACACACACACACACAGATATCTAAGTGCTATCACGCTCTTTTTATCAGAAATTCTTCTGTCAAATATCTGGTCAAGATACGTCTCGGTTTCCGAGTCTTCTTGTTAAATACTTCCAAGATAAAAGCGTTCATTGTTATACGTTTATCAATTCTCTTGTAAAATTTTGGATTTTTCTCGAAACGTACGTTGAGAAAAACGTTTCGCGAGATTTGCTTCCCGTTCCGATGAAATTTAACCTTTGAATAAATTCGATCACGACGGAAATGTATAAAACACTTGTTTGTCTCTCCTCCTCGCGGTCTCGGAAAAGACGTTGAGGAAAACTCTTTTCAATCTGCGTAGAGAACGAACCTTCCTGGAAAGTCAAACCTACCACCTGTTGCTCGATCGAGCAAAAGTCACGCATGAAAGGAGATTAAGTTTTTTTTTTTCTACGGCGTTTTAGTTTAAAAGATCGTTGTAATTACGGACTTGTGCGCGGCGGAGTGCGCCGCCTTTTCGCGTTTTGTCTTTGTTATTTTCGCCGTATTCTCTTTGAAGAAACACGCGGAACAGAGAGAAGTGTGAAACAAATTGTTTCCATCCTTCCTTCCTGCGCTTTACCGTTAAAACAAATAATCGCAACAAGAGATAAAAAAACAAAAAAAAACAAACAAAAACAACGACAGTCGTTCAAAAGAAACGAGCAATTGATCGCGGTGTTTCATTAAACTTTTTTATTTGTGAAATAAAGTAAAAAAAAAGTGAAAACAAATGTTGTTGAAAACCGACGAGGTGCTGCGAGGTGTATAATTTTTTTTTTTTTCTGATAAAGTTTATCTTGCGCGCGCGTTAGAACGTGAGTGTTTTCTCTCTCTCTGTCACGCTCGAATGAAAACGCGACCGAGAGCACCACACAAGCGGATCCACCGCATGCCGGGGATTAGCCACATAGACGTAACTTTCCAGGAAACTATTACGACGGAAAGAGCGCCGGGATACCGTAGCCTAAATTGCTGCGTTCGTGGCTCCAGAGGCGATCGATCGTATCTGTAGCACGGTTGCGCCTCGGCTACGGGGACCTTCGCTCGTGTGTATGCGTGTGTGTAGTGTGTGTGTGTGGGTATTATATACTCGCATCCGAGACAGGGAAGGAGAAGCTGGCGTGTGAAACGCGGGATGGCACGTGCCTTTTTTTCACCTAGTTGTATAATATCATAATTAAAAGTCTTCGCGTGTCGAGATGCTACGTCGCTAGGGTACACGGACGATTATTTCGGAAAAAAAAAAAAAAAAAACAAAATTACGGTTACGGTGTAACTACACGTAGTGCGCAATGACTGCGCGCGCTCTCTAATTAAGATTTTTTACGGGCTTGTGAACTTCACGCAATAAAAAATAAAGAAGATCGTTTTCGAGCTTGAACCGCAGAGCGCGAACATTGCGGTTCGCTTCGTCAAAGTTTCAAGAGCACAGTCCTCTTGACGCGGTTCGAACCCGAAGACCTTATAACACACTGCGAAAGCATCGAATATCAAAATATGATACACCATATCCATGTGCGTACGTTTGTTTTCGTCAGATATACCTGCGGGCGTGTACCCCGCGCAGAAAAAAATTTGTTCGGAACAGCAAGAAGATTGCTGGCCGGCACGAAAAATTTGTTAAATATCTTATCTTGAATTTTTTTTGTTTCGTCAACAAAGTGTTTTGTTGACGAGACAAAATTTTTTGAGCCGAAACTCAACAAATTGTTTTTGCTGTTTCGTGTAATAGCAACAAAACTTTATTTTTTCCGCGTGCGGAGATTGCGGCGGCGCGTCTTCGGTTCCAGACGAGAGTGTTGTAATTTGAAACTGTCCGTATAATGGATACCTTCGCAGTTGAAAAAAACCGACGAAGTCGGCGATTAATTCTAACCTACTGCTCTCGCAACGCGCACCCGCGTGCGCGCACCAGCTAGCGCTCACTCGAGAAATTCGCTCTATAATTTGACCATTTCGAGCCATTATGCGCGATATATCTAGCGTGCCACGTTGCCCGCCCTCCTCCAGAAACCGTTTTCCTTCTTCCCTTTTTTTTTTTTTTTTTTTTTCCACAATGAATGGACGAGCCCAGGCAGCTGTGCCTCCGGTGACACGCGCCAATGACGCACGCTCGTACTATGCTCAACGGGCTTTTCCGTTCGTCGCTTTTCATTCGCTCGTCTCTTTTCCACAGAAGTAATGCGCCGAAAAAACATATAAGCCGGTGATATTAAGTGCGTAAAAAACCGGCACGTATATTAAGTCAAATTGACATTTGTTATTTCTTCGAATTTTCAGTCAAAGATTGCGTCTACTTCGTCACCTTTGCGCGGTTTTCAAACAACAAAAAAATAGACTGCGAATATTGACAGAATAATCGACAGAATTGGCAATTAAATATAAATTTTGGATGAATGTGCAAGCGCACGTGCGGATTGCAAGTTTAATAAAAAGAGAGAGAAAGAAAATAGTATTTTGTTGAAAAAGAAGTATCTACACGTATGTTTTTTCAGACTTGCACGCAGGTGCGTTCTCGACGCAGCTGTTGGAAAAATTTCAGTAGCAATTAATATTTCCCACGAATTATATTATTCAGCTATAATTAGCTATAATTAGAATTTTCCGACTGGGGCAGTGCTTTCTCCGCTAGCACGAGCCAAGAATTTACAGGGCGACTTCAGGTAGTCGGGGCGCGCGTGCACACACACACACACTAACACACAAAAGAAAGCATTAGACGCTTCGGCACGAGCTCATCACAATGATGAGAAAGAAAGAGGGACGTCACAAGGGTGAAAAGACTCGAGTAGCGTAGCGCGAGGGATGTGCGATACAACGTTGGCCAATCCCCGAAAACCAACTCAGTACACGCAGATCAGACATCGAGTATGCGATAATCGCGTGCGTTTATGAACAAATGAAACACACAAGTGAGAAGGCCCCGATGAAATTCAAATTTCGTTTCGATCTCTCGGTTTGGATCGTTTTCCGTGTGTGCGTTATTATTAATTAAAACTTTGAAAACAGTTAAAAGGAAAATTGACAGATAGCAGCGAAGCACAATTCGGTCATCGTCATTCAAAGAAAAAATATAATGAAAAATAATATCGACACACAACAGGACAAACTTCGCGTCACGAGATTGCAAAAGATCCCGCTGATATGCCGAAGAAGATTGAAACCAAGGAGTCGAAATGTGAATTTGAATTTTTTTTCCTGAATAAATTAAATACAGTGTGCACTGGCTCGCATCGATCGATTCTACTCGTTCGTTAAAATTTCCACGAGCTTATTTTTTTTTTTTCACTAGTTTTTCTTTTTGTAATTTTGTTTTAAAATACGACGGTTACCGGTCGCCGCTCGTTGCGCGCTACCAGTCGGACGACATTATGTTAGCTGGATTAGTTAGTGTCCGGGGGATATAGGATTACTCAGCGACACCGGAGACTTGTGAAAACCGAGAATAAGGCCTCGCGAAAGAGAGACTGCGCGACGATTGCGCGCGCGCGCGCATTATAGCGTCGCTGAAAATTTGTGGCGGCGCGCGTTAAATCGCCGCAATAAAACAAAAACGACGACGAACGTTATCTCCTTTTTCCAGATTACACGTCGCGTCGCGTATTCAGCCATTCGTATATGTTTGTTGTGTTGTGTGTTAATCCTCCCCCCCTTGTGTGTGTTATACGTCGCTTTCGAAATATGGAAAACTCGCGCGTTTTTTTAAACTATTTCGCACGCGGACAGAAAATATCGATGATAAACTACCAAAGAATTCATAGACAAGGGGGGGGGGGGTATCGTCTGAAACGTAACTCGAAATCGTGCGTGACCTCGCTTACGTACGGATCCCACTTAACCAATCGCCTGGCGTCATCCTCTTCTTCTTTCTCTTTCTCTCTCTCTCTCCTCTCTGTCCCTTTCTCGGTCTCTTTCTATCCGTTTCCCTATCTCGTCCGTTCTCTTTCTCTCTTGCGATATTCTCACTCATTCGCTGTCTCCGTTCCGATCTTCGCGTCAGCTTCTATCACCCTTTCTCTTTCGCTCCATGTCCTTCTTCCGCCCTCCCGCCTCTCCCCCTTCCCCCCAGCTCCTTCGTTCTCCTCTCCGACATTCCGAGGCGAGAGCATCGCAAAGAACTGTCCATTTAGCGAGCTGTAAATCAGTACGAGAGAGTCACCTATTCGACTTTACCAACTTACGAGGGCATTCTTTTTTTTTTTTTTGGCGATCGACGCGTTCCGCGTAAATATGATTCAATTGTTTTTATCATTAGGGGAAACAGGGAGACACCTCTGTATAAAATTTTACATAAAAATTTCGTGCGGATACATGTACGTAAAATACACATCTACGTACGTATTGTACGGATGTATCGATACACTCTAATGTTCCGAAATTACACCGGTTGAGCGGATGGTTTAAAAAAAAAAAAAAAGCACCCGACATCCCATTTATCAAGGGCCAGAGGAACCAACAGCGCCCTACGGAATAAAATCGACGAATACGAAACGCTACCGCAAACCGTATCGCAATTCTTTATGACTCCGCTTGAGTCTCTCTACGCGTTATCCGCCTGTCTCTACGGGAGTTCGTTAATTTCAAACAGATCGTCAGAATTTGCAAATGTTTATCCGGCAACTTTCTAAGAGCAAACTTGTATTTACTTATTTCTATTGTGCAAGAGCGAAATTCTTGAATATGCAAATATGTGGACGAAGGAAGGATAAAATAAATTAACTATTGTTCATTGTACGCTCTGTCTGACGCGTGTAACGTGTAGCAAAACTGTTACTTCGCGAAACGACAGACCCTGAAGAAACCGCAATGTGTGTTCGTTTTGCTTCGCACGCAGTTTTGTTGGTAATTGTTTTTAAATAAACGGTTCCAGATCTTCTTTTGGCAAATTAAGAACATATCTCATCGCGCGATATCTGATTGACGTAAAAAAACTGATATTTTTGTAGAACAAAAGTCTGAGGAAGCGAAACAATTTACGTTAAATTAAAATTGAATTAAATTATTAATCCAATGAGAGAAAGAGGAAAAAAAAGAAGTTGTAGCAGTTCAAAAATGTCCAAATCAGAGTGATACGAAAAGCTAATGAGAGCAAGATCGCGATCGCGCGTAAATAAAATTAATTGAAAAAATTGAAAATAACAAATCACGTTGCAGATTCACGTTGCACAATTGTTGTATCTTATCAGATACGTCGTGTATCTATGCGCATGTTTTATATCTGTTGGCGTTGTTTGAAAAATATCGTGTGCGTTACAATTTTGCTCACCTTCTCGCGATCTGTTTTCTTTTCTTTGCTCAAAAATTGCCGTGTTCCAATCAATAATCTCGAATCGAGTTTTTTTTGTCAGCGAAAGAAAAATAACTTTTTTTTTCCATCGAATTTTTTTTTTTTTTTTTCGTTATCGTAAACGCCGCTGGCAACCGCTAATTAGACACACGCCTGTCTATTGTAACGACGAGAATGGCGCAATGACGTGGCCGATCTTCGCTCGCGCGATGAAGAGAAAGAGAGAAAAGGACGAGGAGAGAACAAAAGAGAAGGATACAAGTAGTATCCTTTCAAAGAATGTCCTAAGTGCGGTTTGGAAATTAGAATTTGTAATGAACGTAATTTATATCGGACGCGCTCCTCTCACGGTCACTTCGTTCGCGTCTGAGTGTGGCTGGTCCTTCGCGCGTTGATCGAAACAATTGATTATTTATTTTCGATATTTTTTGAAATATATACCAATTACTTTGAATCTCTCAAATCTCGGTCTGGCGTTGGTACGAGCGGTTTTTTTTTACGATGATAAATCGACGAGAGAAACGAAAGAACAACCGGGTGTGTGTAACGTTGAAAGTGTCTCGTCGCGCGATCGAGCGGAGCAACTCCATTTTGACGGCGCAGCAGCTTCGCACAGCGATCCCCGACGTAGAGTCACCGGCGCTAACGAGCCGAACAGATAACCGAAAATTACCGATCACCGATGCAGCCTGTAATTAGATACTGTCTGCGCGCACACGCACACGGGGTTCGGGCTTAAGCGGAGCCGAGACGCGGCGCGTCTCTATCGGCTGCTTGCGACGATAATTGGCCTCGTTTACAATTGCCGTAATAGCCGGTCTCTCGCGTCCTTCTTCGGACGTCGTCCTCTCGCGCTCCGGGAATTGCCTTAGTGGTGATGGTGGCGGCGGCGGACGAGGAAGAAGGAAGTACAATCAGCGCTCGGGGATCGCTGATTCTTGATTGTTGGCGCGTGACGAAATGACGTCATAATCCTGCGTCGCGGTTATGCGATTCGTAAATCACCACGTTCTCGCTTCGTGCCAGATGCGCCATTCGTTCCCGCGTTTAAAAACTCGCTCCCGTATAAAACAATCGCGATTCTATTCGCGGTTTTTTGTCCCCGAAGAAATCGATCGAGAGTCGCGGGAAAAAAGTCGCGCGAGATTCCTCGAACGCGCGCGCGCGCGCGCGGCGTGTTCAAAAAATCGCGATATGCCGGCGATTTTCCTCTCGACGAAAAATTAAGACGGGGACGAGCAGCCGATGGTGTTCGCGCAGAACAAACCAGAACGGAGACTTATTGGACCCGCATCTAAAAAAGAACGAAGAGACGAGAAACGGGATGAGAGGAGAGCATTTAGCTAAGCATGCGACTAGTTTTTGTCGCGTAACCGCGAAAGGTAGAAAGAGCCACGGGAAGAAAGCGAGAAAGACACTTCGCCGCCAGGTGGCAAGTGCGCTCTTGGAACACGCGCCATACGTGCTGAAGATCTTTCCACGATACGAACAACTTAACGAGGTCGCGGAAATATCGGATTTCCAGTGTGCGCGCGCGCGCGCGCGCGCCCCGTTGGATGTATCGTCCCCGAAATCGTCCCTAAAGCGCTTGGAAAGTGTTGATTGTTGTTAACGCTCTCGTCAATAACAATCGCCTCAGTTTTCGCGTCGCAATTATTTATTCGACAAGAGAAAATAATACGCGCGAAACTATTACACTCGCAAAGATATCCGAAATTTTCACCACCCACGAGGGGGTTCGTCTCGTTTCGCTTCATTCGACGAATTGACTTCTGAGACCTTTTTTTTTTTTTACAATCCGAGCGCAAAAACTGGCTTTGTCTTCGTTTGATATCTTTCTCATTAGTCGTCGCGCGGTGGCAAATTTTCCGAAATAACGCGCCTAGATTCCGAAATTACGAGACCTTGGCGCCGTAAATCGGCGAGCGCCGCGCCGCGTCACAATTTCGGTCCGGACGTTAATTGTTGTTGTACAACAACACCGCGCGGGTTAAATATCGTCAACGAATTAACGAGACCGAGGTCTCGTGTGTCGGTTGTGTTCCAGTTACCGGCTACGAGAGAGATTCTATGTGGCGTGCCCGCTGGTCGATGATCGCATTCACGTCCGCCGGTGTCGTCCACCTCTGTCTCGCGCATCATCTAATATAAATCACAACGAGTTACAAGCGTCGATCTATCTCGGTGGTCATTTCGCGAGCGGAACAGTTCCGCGCTTTTTTTTTTTTTTTTTTACGTAACGCTTTGTTTTACATGTCATTTTCGAAAGTGAAACCCGTTGTGATTTTTTTCACTTTCACGCTTTTTTTTTTTTTGACTAAAGAAAATCAAGTTCACGAAACAGTTAGATGCAACAAAACGGGACAACAGATCGATCGCGTCGCGCGATCGATCTCCTCCGTCCGTTAACGAAGACGCGCGTTCGCCCATCCAATTACGAAATTACTGAAAAAGCGCGCCGGTTGTCGCGCTTATCTCGCGTCGCGTTTGCCCAATTGTTCCCTGCATCCCGACTATTTATTCGTTTCAACCCTCTCTCTCCATCTTGCTCCCTCTCCTCCTTCGTGTATGTGTGACGAGAGGTTTAGCTCTGCAACTCCCCTCCCGTCGTCGTTCGCCGTTTCATTCTACCCGGTTTCCGTTCTCCTCTCTTCGCGTCGCTCTCTTCATATCTCATCTGCCCTTGTTGCCCGACTCGGGAACTTCCAGGAAGGCTCTGGAAGGAGAGCGACGAAGAGGAGGCGCGCAGAAAGCACGCCGTAATAACCCCTACGGCTTCTTCTTCTCCTCCTGTGTATATATATGTATGTATATATGTATACACAATAGCGCCGGCACTCGCACGATGAAAGTTATCCACGACGTTCAGCGCGCGCGGGAGTGGGATCTCTCCACCACCGACCTACGACCTTCATATTCAGGTGGTATCCGCGCGCTGGCGCGGATATCAAGTCGGCCACAGACGCGCTACGTTTAACCCACGAAGAACACGAAGCGACACGTCGGTGTTATTCGCCAACTTCCGCGACGATTATTCGGAATGGAAATTGAACAAAACGTGGGTTTTCTTTTTTTGCTTTTTTTTTTTTTTTTTTTTTTTTGGCTGGAGAGATCGAGTTGGTATCTTCGATCATTTTTGGATCGTAAAATTTTTCGCGCGATAAAATAAGTAAAAACGTTTAGCGAGAAATAAACACCGGCGTCTTGAAATGACGTGTTATTGGAAACACTGAGTGTACATCGGAAATTGCACACGGAGAGAAAAAAAATGGATAAATGCTTTTTTGTTTTGCTTAGAAAAGATAATTTGATATCTTCGATTATTTTTGAATCTCAGTCAAATCTTTGTCAATTTTCTCACACGAAGGAGAGAAGTAAATAAAAAGAGTTTAGCAAGAAATATATTTACACCAGTTGTATATATTGAGACACAACTTTGTGAACACCGAGTAAAAATCGGAAATTGTTTGTGCACGTCGAAAAAAAAAATATAATAAACGCAGATGAACGTTTTTGCTTTAAAAAAAAAACTATCTTGACATCTGATCAGTTTTGGATCGTAAAATTTTCGTGCGAGAAGAAAAAGATAAATATAAAAATACTTAGCGCAAGAAAAATAAACGCAGCATCTCTCGAGACGCAACTTGGCAGTCGTATAAATAAAAAATTGTTCGTTACGTGTGGAAGAAAATAAACGCGGATAAACGTCTTCTCTGCTGCGAGAGAGAGAAACAATTTGACGTCATCCCCGAGATCATTTTCAGATTATCGTAATAAAATTTTTCGCGCGAAGACGGAAGGAAATAAAAATGTGTTCGGAAAGAGAGAAATACACACATCGGCATCTTGTGTTACAACTTCGTAATCGTAAACACCGGAGTGCTTATCAGAGCTCGTTTTCACGTGGGAAGAAATAAACGCGGATAAACGTTGAAAAAAAAAGAAATAACATATTGGCATTTGAATGTGCGTCGTCCGTCTCTCGGGAAATGTTGAGTAGCTGCCGAATAGATAACTCGCGAGATAGGTCGGGGGCCGGTCGTTTGTCCGACTTGGGAGGATAAAAATTCCTCGAGAGCCTCTTATCTCGGGGACACCCATTCGTCGTTTAGCCGGGAATCGGAAGGATAGAGGCGGATGACACTATCTCGTCGATTCGCATGAGTGCACGTCTGAACGACGACGACGACGACGACGACGACGACGACGACGACGACGAAGCTGCCGCACCTACATGCGATCCGCCACTTCGCCGGCATGTCGTCGTTTTTAATCTGCGATAGAGTCTCGCGAAGCGTGCGGGAAATCGGTAACGTTCATGCAACGCTCGTTGTTAAAAAAAGAGCGGAAAATTGTTTAGACAAGACACGACGCGGCACTTCTTTCTCGCGCGTCTCTCCGCGATGCTGGAAATCGAGGAGAGATAATTGATTGACATCCCGATCGAACAATTCGGCTGATTGACCAACGCGCGATTGGCCGATGGAATTTATCGGAAACGTATTCGCGGAATTAGTAGTCGAGATTAATGGCGAAATCTTTGTTCGATCGTCGTGAGAATATTTCGGAGACACAAGTATGTGTGTTCTTGAGATGTTCGAGATACTTAACACAACTATTTTCAACTTCTTTCTTTCGATCTTCGGTTGAAGAAAAGGTCGGATAAAATCTGACTAATAGATTTCTATTGTAGACCGGGGTCCCCAGGTTGTGAATAAACAGAATTGTTGGTTAACCTTTAATTATAATACTTCGGGAAGTGTGACACACAACCACAATAAGTGTCTGACACTCCGTGTGACAGCGGAGTTTTTTCGTCTCAAACAACGGGAAAAACAAATTCTACATCTTTGTAAACAATAATATCCGTATCGAATGCGGACAATAATGAGCGCAAACGTGAGAAATGGGAAATAACAAAAAGTTGTGGATCCAATAGAACTACTAGAGTTAAACCAATGCCTTACCTGAGATTAAAAAAAAAAATAAAAATAAAAATAAAAAATAAAAACTGACCAGAGAGAGAGGAAATAAATGTCGAGACAATTTTCCTCTTCCGTGAATGTTCCAAAATTGCGAAAGGACGGTTTACGTTTTTTATTGTCGCGTGCAAGGAGAGGAATTGCGAGAGATATGATATAATTTTACACAAAATTACAAAAACACTAAATTTAATTTTTCTTATCACAAATGCTTGTGTTTCCCGAAAGTCGATTTATTTCTGATATTAAGCGAGAAACATTAAATGCGTCGCGCAAATCCGTCACGAAATACGATGAGCGTGCGACACAGACAGGTCCACTTTCAGCCATTGTCGGATTACATTCGCGTAATCGTTCGAGGGAAAAGTTTAGGATAAACTCACTCGCTCGTAGCGACTTACAAGAAGATTCTCGGCCGAGCGCCGCGATCGGCGAAGGTCTCGAGGGTTTGGTCGTCGTCACACGTTTACGCGCATATAAACACGACCGTGAAGAGCCACTGCACGCGCGCGTGTATGTGTAGAGACGTAACGCACACGCTCGAGGAATCATGAGTGTCGCCTGTGGAGACACGCGTGCGTATTTCGTCGAGCTAAGGCGAGGTTGGCACGTCCGAATGAATGCGTACGCGGCGAGAGAGAGAAAGAGAGAGAGAGAAAGAGGAAGAGAGAGAAGAGAGCGGCGCTGGCTGAAGCGAGAGAAGAACACACGCATGAGAGAAATGCAACGCGAGAGGAGCGAGAGTAAACGAACGTCACAAATTCGACGAGGACGACGAGACTAAAGTCGAGAATAAAGAGAGGGGGGGGGGAGGAAGGAATGAAAGAAAAGAGGACAAACCGATCTGATAAAACAAAAGAGAGAAAGAGAGAGACTTCTACCTGGTAGGTAGGTAGGTTGGCCGACAAAGACAATTCTTTGAAGAGACAGAGAAAGCGACGACGAGTGAGCGGGAAAGAGTCACGGGGAGAGGAAGAAATACATCGAGAAACGAGCAAACAGAGATAAAACGTATTCAGCGAAAGAGAAACGCGTGTGGTATAAGGAAAGGCGCGAACACAGACTTTTGATAAAAGAGAACGAAAAAGAGCGCGCGCGCGCGCGCGATACCGAGAGGCACGAACGAGTTACGCGAATACGTCAAAGTGAAGACGGGGAAAGACGCCACGTTTTTCTCCCGAGACGCGACGAGAAGAAGAAAAGCTCTCGTGTCGAGAGACAGAGAATTAACTTGCGATTTAGAGGCGAGCGGCGCATATATCGAGGACGAGATAAGGCGACAAACCTGTGTTATCATTCCGAGTCGATAAAGATGCGCAATGTGCATGTGAGAGCTCTCTCTCTCTCTCTCTCTCTTTCTCTCTCTAGAAACAGAGCAAAAGGCACGAGGCTAAGCAAAATAGGGAGAAGCAAGCAAGAAGGACGAGAAGAAGGCGAGAGACGGAGCGAAGGTCGAGCCTTCGCTGCGGAAGAAGACAGACAGTGCACGGCAGACTGCTTCGAATCTCGAAGGAGGGAACCGGCCGGACGGGAGTGGAAGTCGACAGAGGTACGACCCTCGGATCCTTGGGCGACGGTGGTGCGACGAGGACGGCAAAACTGAGAATAGCCGGTATACGGCAGGAGGTCTTTCTGTGAGGGCACATCGTGGAGTGGCGAAGAAGGAGGCGGCGGCGGGACTCTTGTGTGTGGAAGAGGGAGGTGTGCGGCGATCGCCACAAGGCGCAACGAAGAGCGATGACGTCGACAAGTTGGACAAAGACGCGAGAAAGGAGCGAGCGCGCTGCGAGGTCTCTCTCCGCATTTACGGTCGCCGGTGAGGTCGCCGGTGAGGCCGAGGAGGAGAGGAGGCAACGGCGAGCGGCGCGCGTGAGGAATCGTTCGGTCGATCTGGAGAAGGGAGGGTGACGGGAGGGCGAGATCGCGGACTCTGCGGCGAGCGGGTTGAGGGAACGCGAGGGGTAATGCTTATCGGATCGTAGCATCGCAAAGCTCGCACGTACGAACGACTGCGAGCGACCGCAACATCGAAGGATCGACGCAGGAACCGAACGGCGGCGGCGACGGCGGCGGCGGCGGCTGCGACGACGACGACGACGCTTCGGTCTTTGCGTGCACTCGTGCGGCACAGTCTCTTTCTCTTTCTCTCTCTCTCTCTCTTTTCTTCTTTTTCCTTTTGATCTACGATACTCTACTTTTTCTCTCGATTAGACATCGCTGACTTCGAATCCGATTACGGTCTACGGTCGAGTGACAGGCTTCGATCGAAACGTCTCGCACTTCGATCGAATAAATCGACTAATTTACGCGAAGCGTAAATGTTCGATTTGTTAGCGACGTCTCGCGGATCTCTCATTGCTGATTTTTAATCCCACATCGTAAGTGGTGTGTTTCGCGAACAATGAGAGAGATGTGGAGCGAATTATTTCGCTCTCTTCTTCGCGACCGATCTCACTCGGAATTCGACTCCCCAAAGTTTCGTATCGCGCCCCGACATTTTTTTTCATCCGCCTGCTTGTCGTTCGAGAGAAGAAAAAAAAGAAATGCGCGAATAACACGCGCCTCCGTTCGTTATTTCCACTCCTCCCGCGTGAGGTGTGTGGAACACAACATCCCGCGAGCTCTAGCTGCCAATAAATCAACAAGTACAGGTACTTTGTAGGTCTTCGCAATCCGTTGCTTTCGCATTGGACGGCGCTCTAGACACCCATCGACGTATAGACTCGACGCGCGACCACACGTGCGTCAATTCTCTCACGATTTAAGCAATCGGCGCGGAACACACACGTGACACAGAAGCGAAATTCAAAAAAAGATCGGTCAGAAAAGAAAAAAACGGACAAATTTTTGTTCGAACGTGAAACACGAACGCGAACGCGAACGGATGTCCGAGAGTATCCCGAGAGAAACGTGAAAACGACGAGATAAAGGGAGAGAGATCCCGTCGCGGCCATCTTGAACGATCGGATTTTGCGCGGATTTGACGATCACCGTTTATTATTTCCCGAACGCTCGCCGCGCAATCGTCCGCGTGATCGTCGATTTTCGACGAAAAGATCGAAACGATCCTCCGCGGTCGCAGATTTTGCGAGTCCGGCAAAATTGTGTATTTCGCATATACCGAAACGTCATTCTACGTCCAATATTCAACTGGTCACCTGTTGATCGCGCGGCTATTCGAGTTCTCCGTCGTACGTCGGAAATAAAAAACAAATTCGACACGCTTCCGGTTTTTCCGGAGCGAACATCACGACGTAGCGCTCTTCTTCGCGTTCGAAGAAAACGAACGGGGGGACGGGGGGACAGAGGGGGAGTCACGAACACATTTTCTTGCGTCGCGCGCTAAACGATCTCTCTCTTCGTGCCAGCTCGAAGAGAGATCTCTTTCCTGTTTTTCGAAAACTCGGAAAAAATATCATTTTTCATCCCCACACACGCACACACACATCGCGGAACGTTGAAACACTACACGACGATCGGTTTTTTTTTTTTTTCGAAAAACAAAAGAAGATCCGCTCCTCTTTTGCAAAACGTGTAACAAATTCGTCGACTAGTTGTCCCCCTTAGACGAATGCTCTTGGGAATTAAGAGCGCGTTGTAAAGAAGTCTCGCACGCTTTAATTACCATTCAGGCCGGAGGGGGAGGACTGGCTCATGCAAGTATAATTTCCTCCCGAGTCTCTCTCTCTCTTTCTCTCGCGCGCTCTATACTCTCTCGCGCGAATCATTCCTCCCGCTTCTCTTTCTCTTCTGGTTTTAGAGAGACCTTCGAGAAGCATCATCGGAATATACTTCTCGCGGAAAACAGGTAAATATGTGCCGAAGAAACTCGCGCGCGCATACACACACACACAGACACATAGAACAACGCGTGCACTCCTCCGTGATTATTCCTCGAACCGATTTATTCAACATGATACAACACGCGATAGCTAATTAACGTAATGTGTAAATAAGGTAGAAAAATAACGAGGCTAATTGTAAGCGAAGAAATGGATTTATACTTGCGCTAACGATACCCGATGTTGCGCGAGAAGAGAAATCGCAATTAGCGATCAAGTATTGCTTTTAATCAATTAAGAGAGTGTGTACTTTGTGGATCTCAGGTTTGCCCCGCGCACGCACGAGCTATTATCACTCTCGGCAAACGTTAAAGCGGTAAATAAATGTTTACGTCTTAGAAGAGAGCCACGCCCATCGTAGACGATGCGCAACCCTCTCGCGATCTTATCGGTCGCCGCTACAAACGCGCCAGGCGAGGCGAGCGCGAGTCGTGAAAGAAAATAAAACGACGACACTGGCGACTGGTTGCGTCCGATAGTAGTGCGCGCTAAATGCTTCATTTAATTTAACGCTTTCGCACTTGGTGTTACGTATCGCCAAACAACAACGACAAGACACCGTTATCGCGCACGTAACGTGCATCCTTTGGATGGATTCTTCAACACGTTGAAGAACGCGACCAATAGAAATCGAATACGAACCTCCTGCCAAGCAGGTCCTCTGGTCGTCAGTTTTTTTGTGCAATATATTATTTTGCGCAATTAACATTTAAATTGTTGCCGTTAAATATATAATAATAAACAATTTTTTGCAAATTCTTTTCGTCAAAATTTGTTTTTTTTTTTTTTAAATAAAAACTGTAGATAAAATCAACAAAATGTGAGTAGCGTGTTCAAAATGTAAAAATGGTACATCACACGTGTGCGAACATAGTTACGTAAACTTTATATACACGCAAACTAAACACACACACGTCAAAGCTTGAAATAACAAAAACGCAATTATTTTTGCGCCAATTTAATATTATTCCGTCCACCTAGTTTTTATTGAAATTTAAAACAACAAAATCGCAATTATTTTTGCGCCGATCTGATATTATTTCAGTATAAATTTCATCGAACGCGAGCAACAACTTTGTTATCGCGTCGCGGTCAAAAAGAAACCGCATCAAGGAACATCGCGTCACCACGTCTTTTTTTTTAAATAATAATTTTTGATATTTTATTTTATAAAATTATAACTCGCGTTAGTTATTTAAGAAGCTCTTCGCGCAGTCTCCGCGGAAAAGTCGAGGAAAAAAAACGCAAGGTTTCGCGTTCTTGCTGTTCGACTCAATTTTCTTTGCGAGCGTTTGTTCCGCGCGGTTTGTTAAACCTTATCGAAGTGCCAATTTAACGGAGTTACCCGGTCGCGATCTCTATTGCAGCGCAGCAGTCCTACACACCCGCCCGATTCCGTACCTGAAAGTACACGATGACGATGCGAATCAAGGGCTGGCCCGCCGCCAACGGAGCTCCAAGAGAGTTTAACCTCTCTTGAACACTCCCCCACCTCTCGTACTCCGTCCTCCTTCCGTGGTTTTTTAATTTTTTCAGTTGTCGTTTTTTTTTTTCCCCCAAAACGCACTCGATATTGAAATACGCTCGAATCGCGCATAAATCTCTCGCAAAGTGAACCAACTATCGCAATTTCGTGAATAGTTAATGTTCGCGACGCACAGTTCGCGAGTTATTTTTCGCCACGAGTGGTGCGCGTTCTCGCGTGTTTGAAACCTTTTATATACAGCGGCAACATTAAAACCAAAAACAAAAAAAAAAAAAAAAACAAAGCGGACGGAGCTGAGCGCGCAGCGATAAAAAAACGAGCAAGTCGTTGCGCAGCGAATAAATGCACGGTAGGGCCCATCATCGAAAGTCGAAATTATTGGCTATCGAGCCCCTCCTTAGACAGAGTCATTCCTCTAATTGAATGCTTGGGATGCGAGGTTCCGATCGCACGCAGAAGAAATCGCGTATAAAGGTCGTTTCATAATAATACATTTATAGGGTCGCAGGTCTCGCGGAATTGACCAATCGCCATTCAGTCAAATCGATCAATCGATCAGCGTGATTGGTCAATTCCGCGATTGTGCTTCTTGCAACTAACGTATAAGAACGACCTTTACGATATCGGCCTTCGACCTTCCGAGCGTAAGCGGGTTGCCACAACGCAAGGCCATCTTGACGCACCGCGTAGCTCGTTCATTCCGCACGACGTGCCAGAACGAGAATAGAAAATAGAATAGAACTGGGAATTATATTGCAAAGTGACAATCAATAGTGGACGCGCGCGTCTACTTAGGTACAAAGTTATCGAACGTGAATAAACCAATGAAATAGTTTTGGGACGAACTCGCGCGTCCGCTCCGCCAAAACAAAATTTTGGCTTTCGCGAACGGAAAACGCACAAGCGAAAAATTAAACTGTCAAAAAAGTAACCGAGACGTCGTCGCGAGTCGAACAATCGATTGCCGAACAAGACGACATTATGGCGATGGCCAATTACGACGACGACGACGACGACGACGACGACGGCGGCGGCGGCGGCGCGCCTCAATTATGGATGGTAACGGGAAATCGACTTTTACTCTCGCTTATACAAGCGGACGCGACGAGCGACGACAAGGGCGATTAAAACTTATATTCTCGATGCTCTCGATTCTTATTTCACGAGCGCATGGGTTTAAAGGTATCTCTGACTCGAAAAATTTCTGTCTCCGTCTATCTTCGATATCTCTCTGTTAACACACCGGCTATCATCCGAATATTCGATTATCCGCGTACTTCCTCCATCGCAAAAATCAGTTCGAAAGTGTGTTAATTAAATGCGAGCTGCAAAAAGTGGAGGATAATTCTGTTAAGCCAACGCGCGCGCGAGCGAGAGAGAGAGAGTGAGAGTGTATCAACGACACCGCACCGCTGACAGACATTGACTATCGATGCTCTCCCGGGCATGCCTACGTTACGTTTACGGGCCGTTGATTGCGCAAATGGAATTAAAGCCCATTTGCTGAGCCCATTTGCTGCCAATTACCGAGCGTTGTGACGCAAACGACCACCGGGGCGGCTTTGTAACGTCAAACCCCTGACGTGCGCGAACGAACCGCGAAACGGCGCGCCGTTTGTTTCGCGAAAAACAGCGTTAACGCTCTCGGGACGCGACGATCATCGTTTTCAATGTCAACGTCGCGATAAAAATTGTTAACGCAATTGAGATTATAAAATATAAAAAAAAAAAACAGTTGCGCAATAATTACATAGACGCAAAATTGCGTACCGATTTAAATAAACAGAAAAAAAAAAATCACGAAAGCGCTTTGAAGATCGAGACAGCGGCTCGCAAGACGTTCCTGAGCCGGAAAAAAAACTATTAACAAATCAATATGGCATTATCGATACCACGCAAGCCTCACCGGTTTCGAACCTAATTGATCGAAACGCGTATCGATTATCCGACCGGTTGCCTTTATCTGTAATCACCGGTTGCAATATCGCATTGCAAAAAGCGCACCCGGAAGCGCTTCTTGATTTGCACTTTTTACAATCCTCTATAAAACGACACACGTATCACGTGTGTGCGTGTGTGTGTGTTATTTATCCACTGTCACGATTACGATGACAATTTCCACAGAGCTTGTCTATCCCCGCACGTGAATTTGCGTGCTGCGTGCGTGCGTGCGTGCGCGCGCGTCACTGTAATTCATTACGACGGACGCGGCGTTTCCGCTTATTGTCCGTCCGGTTCTCCCGTTCGCAATAACGTCGTGCGCGAGGTTTTTGTTTTTACACTTCTTTTTCGGTCGGGAAATTACATTTTTTTACTACGCTTTGATACGCTATGTCCCTATTATAAACGCGCTCGCAAGCGCGTTTGCGAATACGAGCGCGTGTCTGCGGAAAGAAAAAAAAAATTAAATTCCATTTGACGAACCATTTGTGCGCACCCGACGACGACACGAAAGTCGTCGCAAAGATACATCTGCGAAAGACGAATCAAATAATTCAAACGTCTGTGCGCTGTTGTCTAAGTTCGTGGAAATCTTCGAAAAACGTAACGTCACGTCGCGATTAATAAGCGAAACGGTTCGTGAAAACGTCAACAGGGGTCATCCAGACGTCAGTGTGTGTGTGTGTGTGTGTACGAAAATGTAGTTTTGTCGAAACAATAATAATTATCTTTACGAAGAAGATCCGGTCTGAATCGAACCAAAATCGTTCGATTATCTAACGATAAAAACTACATTTTCGCACACTGACATTCTGCACATTGACGCATCGACGACCCCTTACCTATTGATTACGTCACGCCGTCGGACGATTTGGAAAAAAAAAAAAAAAAAAAAAAAACCGACGCGAAATAATCGAATAAAAATCGAAGAGCGAGCGCGTCGATATGCGCGTGCGTGTGTCGTACCAGGAAAATAATTGCGCGCTAATTTAGGTCCCGCGTGCAACCGGGGAGAGAGAGTAGGTAGGTATAGAAAGAGCCGGAGAGAGCGTGGTCGTCGTTTAATGGAATTAGCAAGGCACTTGGAGATGTGTGTGCGGGGATCGCCCAAATAGAATCTCCCCGAGACGCTACGCTGGTGTTCCGATCTGTTTTGTCTCCGTATCCGCCACATTGCTCCCGGTAATCAATCTTGTCCGTTTGTGTCGCTTCCCTCTCTCTCTCTCTCTCTCTCTCTCTCTCTCTCTCTCTCTCTCTCTATCTTTCTCTCTTTTAATTGTACGTTCTCTCGCTTTTACATATCTCTCTTCCCTCTTTGCTACTTTTAATTGGTATTGTCCGTTGCGGAACGCATATCGGGGCGTCTATCCGGGATACCAAAAAGCTTCGCGCGGGTAATGGATATTGCGTTTTAAACGACGCGTATGTATTGGATAGACCCCGTCGCGCCTGAAAAGCCGTCGCGCGCTTTTCATTTTCAAGTGTGTGCGTGCGTAGCGAACTTTTTTATCGAATAAATTAAAAGTTTTACGTGTCGACACTTTTCTCCCCGCAAACCCGCGCGGCAATAAATTCTCAGTCGCTTTGAACGCCGGGGTGGGGGGAGGGGGGAGGAGAAGTTTGATATCTAACGTGTTTTATTGTATTCTCACAAATTTCCCTCGTACTTTAATCGTAATGCGTTTTTATTTAGCAACGCGCGACTATTGCGCGTTGCTAAATTCGTGTTGCAAAAACAATAAATTGTTCCGTAAAAAATTATTTCAAAAAACGATCTCGTCAATCGCCGACGGGATAAATTGGCGTTTTCGCGTTGACACGCGAAACCAGAGGTTTTCCCGACTCGGCGAGGTAAGACCTCGCGGTCGACGATACATCGTCGTTAATCGATGACACACACACACACACACACACACGTACCACGAGGAAGTGATAAACGCGGCGAAATCTAGAACGGCTCTTTTCAATCGGCGTTTTGCTCCGTACGATCCTTCTATCTAGGTCAGCCGTGTGACCTGAGACTTGTATAAGTAGCAGCACATTAAAAGGCATTAGGTACATAGAATATGTATGCTACACGTGTCGTTGGACTTTATTTTAACTGTCGACGCGAATGTTATTCGCTTCGTTGAAAAAGGCGCAATTAGCTTCGCGAACAATACAATTTTAATTTAATAAAGAGCGTGAAAATTTCAAGCGCAACTTAACATTTTTTTAAAATCACGGTTTTGCTTCGATCGCCGTTTTTTTTTGACGAATTCCCTCCGAAATTGCAATTTCACAAAGGTGACGATATAAAGAGACGAGGAACAAAAAATCAAGATTCGATCGCGCGTATTTTTATCGGTAAAAAAAATTTTGTTTCTCGAATTCTCTCTGCTACTCTCTCTCTCTCGCGGCGGAGTAGATATCGGGATGAATATCCTGTGATTTTCGCGCTATGCAAAGAAGTGCAGGTAGCGCGGTAAAGCGCGCGCGTGAACGCAGCGGAATGCACGTCCGAGAGACGTAGTTGTGGCGCGCGCGATGCGCATTCGTGCACACACAACACACACACACACGCGCGCGCTTGTCTAGGAGCATGCGCGGCGGCTTCACTGAGAGACCACAGACGCAGCTCACAGACAAACACAACGCAAGCTCTCACATACTTCGGCCTGCGCGCGCGAGCGCATGCACGGCTTGTGCAGGTATGCGGCTAGCGCAAGGTCGCGTCGGGGTTGGGAATTCAGATCATGAAGGGTTCCCATCCCTTCATGCCGTACCAGAATTCTGACACTACTCAAGGCCTGGAGGGAGAGCCTTCCAGGTCGGCGAAGTGGGAGAGATGCACTGGGAGAAAGGGAGGCAAGCGAAAGAGGGGACATATCGCGTCGCGTCGTCCCGTTTCGAGTTTATCCTTTGGGAATACATATAGAGGGTGATTCCGGGGAAAATGTATCGACCGCATAGCGAGGAATATTCTTCTACTCGAACCGCCACTTCTCGGAAGGTATAACGTAGCATTTTTACTGAGAGAAAGTACGCAAACAATGACACAGCGCGCACAAATAATTGTGTGTGTGTGTGTACTTGAAAAACAATAACAAATTCATTTGCAAATAAATATGTGCGTTCAAAAAAAAAATAACTTCTCGGAATGCGATGTAACGCACGTGTATTGTGTTTTTTTTTTCAAATTAATTAAGAGAGCGTGGAGAGATACGTTTATAAATTGATAAAAGAAATTTGTTAAAGAGAGGAAACAAACTTTCATGCAATTGCTTTGTGGAATGACGGCGTTTTCAGCCCGACCACCCGTTATACACGCCCGACTGATGTGTTGTTCGCGTAATATTATAGTCCGGTGAGCAGTAATCTGGGTTACGCCCTCCCCTCGATTCATAAAAACCGCGCGCTCGAGTAGGTAGGAGAAGAGAGCCGTGATTTCTTCCTGTTTCTCTTTTTCTGCTTCACAACGTTGCTTCTTTCTTTCACTCCTCTTTCTCTCTCTCTCTAACCAACGCTAGTTCTATCACCCTTCTCTTCTTTTCCTTCATTTTCACCTTCGTCTCGATTACTCTCTTCTCTCTTCAACTTGTTCCTCATCTTGAGGGTACGATCGATTATTTTCGAACGCATTGGATAATCTCTAGTGCCGCCGAAAGGCGACTGTGAGCAAAAGCGAAATGTGCAATTTCGAACTCGCAGTTAATTAATAACAGAAAAAAAACCGCGCGCGTTTCTTATTTCGACTAAAAAAAAAACAAAACAAAAAAAAAAAAAAAAACATTCAAGTATCGCCCATTTCCGACATTCGCTTAATCCACATAAATTTTTTTTCACTCGCACTTGCTATTGTGTGTAAATACGTGTGAGGTAATGCTTTCTCGCGTAAGACGTTTGCAACGTGCGTATCTCCGCGCGGGTTTGCGCACGGCGTGCTAATAAATTTCGCCGGGAGAGGAGAGGAACTGCAGGAAAGAACGGTTCTGGAAAAGAGAAGAACCGCCGTGGAAGGAAGAGAGAAACAAAAAGAAAGAGAGAGAGAGAGAGAGAAAGGAAATACCATCGCACGCGGGGAGAGAGAGAGAGAGAGGGGGAGACGCGGAGAGAGGCGGCATCGTTTACGTACATATGTTCGATCGGTTCATTAACGTCCGCCGTGATTCCAGGGCACATATAAGTACATACGTGACTTTCGTGGCACGTCTCTCCGCGATCCAAGAGTTTCCCTCGGGAACTCTCCGCCGGAATTTTAAACGACGTTAAAAGAAGTGACCGCTTAATTAATTGCAAACAGATTGCGCATCAAGCAAGTGGTTTTATTACGTAATCAATGCGAGAACACACAAGAGAATCCCCGACATTTATATCTCGGGTATAATCTCGCTCGTGAGAAACCTCGAAGAGAATCCTGCGCGCTCCTTTTTATGCTTTTTTATTATTATTATTACTATTATTATTATTCTTATTTTTAACCTCGTCGTGAAAAGGGGATTCGGCAGATCGAGGGGAAACTCGCGGATTTTTCGGATGTGAGTGACATGTGTCAGGTGGTACATACGCACATCGCCCTCTGGTACCCTCGGGAACGGGACCAGAAGTTGGGCCACTTTTTTTTTTTTTTTTCCGCTGGTTTTATACATCACACACACACACACACACACATACACGCGGCAGAGACAACACACGGGGTGTCGCCCCGGTTTTGTCGGGTCATTGTAATCGTTCTAATACCGATCGAATGGTGGTTTTTCTTTCGTTGGCGCCTCATCACGCACACCAAGACGACGGAGAATAGATAGGATTCCGGGCGTAACAATGTCGCGTAATTGGCCAAGTCGAGACGGGGAATGCTGAGAACTCATCTCTTCCCATCGTTTCGTCTTCTTCTTTTCGCGATTGTGACGATACGACAGCGCCGCCGTGTCTATCACGGCGCCGCGTTTTTTTTACGTAACATTTCTCAGGTGTGTGAGATTTTTATTATTCCTAATCGCGATCTAAAGGAACTCGTCAAAAATTATGTATTTGGATCGCAAGTCTCGTACGCAGACGGAATAAGATTCTGACACTACGTGGATTGATTTATCGCTAATTTGACAATTCTAAACCTAGTTTTTATTTTGTTTTTTTGTTTTTTTGTTTTTAAACCGAGTGTTAAGGTCGATGCGAACTAACGCACCGGATCTGCGTGTGAATATATATATATATATGTTGTTTTTATTTTAAACGTGCAAATTAATATACACGGAGATTCGAATTAAATATATAATTCGAAAATTCATACGGGACACGCCTGGTTTGCATTTCATGTGTGTAAAATGCCCAATTTACTCCGCTATGAAATTTAAAAATTCCATTGTGAAAAAAAAAACACCTTGACCAAGAGTCGAGCCCGCATTCCGTATTAGATTTTGTTTATTTATTGTATATTTTGTTACGTATGTGTTAAATGTAAAATAAAAAGATTAAAAGACACGCGCGCGCGCGCGCGCACGCAAAGAAATGATTAAATCGTGATTAATGTGATTAATATATGAGGGAAATAATAATAATAATAAATAGTCTTACGTATATATCCTGAATGTATCTCTGACCGTTAATGTGACATTTCTCTCTTCCTCTCTACACACAATTGCCAACATCGAGAGACCCTCGTGTAGACCCCTCGTTGACGACAAATAAATGTAAGTAGCCCAGGGGTTGGTCTCCCTCGCGGGGTAACGACATTGATAAGACGATTTGTAAAAAAAGGAAGCGTTTCTCTTTACAATGGCTTGTTAGACGCTCTATGCTTTCTTCCTTCCGTTCGAGAAGTTTGGTCTTCGCGCTTCGAAACGTAGGCGTTTCGAACGCGAGGTTTTTACAATAGTAAAATGAACCATGTAACACGGATATATAAAATAGACACGGCCACGTTTATAATAATAACCGATTTTTATTTTGCAAAATCTATTGTTGCTCCAATTCACACAGCAGTCTCTCACGGCAGATTTCTTGAATTCGCAAAACGTCGCCGTGTGTCTATTTTATATCCGTAGTTTCTTGATGGCATCGACCTCTTCTTTGTGTCGCTGTCCACAAATATTCCGATAATCAAATTATTTCATTCGAGAAAAAGAGCTCGCGCTCCGGTCGGACTTAATTTTGAATCGTTTGTAAAATTTACGTTCTTTTTATTATCTTTTGCGACATTGACAGTTTCGATTCTCGCGCTAAGAAAAGCACAACTTCAAAAGATTTATTGACATTTGAAAAAGAAACGCGCGATATTTGCAATTGTACGGTCATCATATTGTATTTATCGGACTATTTTTTTTTCTAAAATCGTAGCGAGAGACGAGAAAATCTGGGGTCCAAAAATTTCGACTATTTCGTCGATACGCTCAAAAAGGTTCAGCATTTTTTTTATTCTTACCAAGATCAACAGAGTTTTTCAAGTTGTCCGAAGATAACGAACCAGTTGCGACTCGAAAGAGGGTTTTTACCTTCATGAAATTTCTTTTCTTCTCCAGTAAATCAGTATAACCTTTCAAGGACGCACTCTAACAAGGAAAATTTTATCAAAGGCACGTGGTAACTTCGATAACAAACAGTCGCCGAACGATCCGACCCCGCGGCGCGTCCGAGAAGTCGTCGATTCGTCGCAGATTACGATATCATTGTCGTTCGAATATTTTCGTCGTGCGACACGTTAATGAAAAATTCGTTCGTGTTTCTCGACCGAATGAATATTTATAACCGCGAGCATCGCACGCGGACGAACATATATTTGCGAGATGTGTCCACCGCGATGGAAATATGGTTCATAATGTCAGGCGCGTGTGAGCGCGCGTTTCGGCCGACTATAAATATAAATCGTCGGTGTGTGCGAGATTTTCTGTAAATTTACACGAGAGTTCGTCGCACGCGTGCGCGTGCCTCTACTACTTTTCGCAAAAATGCAGGATGATAAAACGCGTTGAAAAAAAAATCACCGGAGCAAAAACTTAATCATCATCGGCAATGCGGAAGACAACGCGCGCGCACGCGCGCGATACAACTCGTTTCCTCAAATAATTGTCGGCTGCGTTGACGGCTCTATCTAAGTGGCGAGAAAAAAAATAAATTCACACTTTCACCGGGACCACCATGGCTTTTTTTTACACGAGAGTGATGTAAATCTCTCGCCACAACAGAGCGAGAGATTATTGGAATTATTCGCACGCTTCGAACCATCGAGGCGTTCTCGCTCGCACAGTCAATGTTAAGTCGATAGGCGTCGCTCGCACGTCGAACGGACTTGCGGCGGTGTCCTGGGGTCGAAGGTCGCGACCACTTCAGGTAAACCTAATGTACACACAAGTACGATAACTCGCGGAACCTGTTACACACGAGAGAGAGTGTGTCAGTGTCAAGTTCGTCGAAAAGCCAAGCTCGCCAGATCGGTTCGATGTGTTAATGAATATTATAATTACAATATAATTTTCAATTGGCAGTCAAACAAGTTACTTTTTCTCGAATAGAGACGCTTTTTTCCTCGAAACGAACGGTTTCTGACAATTTGTCTGTCGACGTGCATACATACGTACGACGTAGTACCTACCTGCTTATAAATTTCTACAACTCGGAAACAACTCGTGGCGTTTGAAACTACCGCAACGGTGTTTATGAAAGGCGCCTCGGAAAGGTCATAACGCGAGTTCGAAGTTATTCGCGCGCGGCGAAATATATATACTTGCTCGCAATCGCATCGGAGCCTCGTCAAGCGTGTAGATGATACGTGCATGCGTTTACGTAATTGTGATTACGTGTCCTTGTCTTAAATGCGATTCCGTGCAGGCGTATTCATCGTCCCGGCTCTCGGCCGAAGAGACTCGTCCGATCGCGCGCGCGTGTGTGTGTGTATGTGTGCGTGTGTGTGTGTGTGTGCGTGCGCGCGCTTGCGTGTTCGTACGCACATGCATACGTGAAACGTATTACCGCATCGTTTGACGTGCGCTATTAGTTACAGAATTTTCTACGGTCGTCCGTGCCGACCGTACCGCATAATGGCGTATGCAAACTGGGTGGATAAAAAAACCGGTTCCAACGGCGCGCACGAAAGTCGTGGACGGCACGAGAAAAATATCGACATTTCGAGATTCCGCTTATGCTGATGCGCTCCTCTCTCTCTCTGTTTTTTTTTTTTTTTTTTTTAATACTGCCGCGTATTTCTCGGTTTTGTTTTTCGTTTCCCTCCTCCCCACGAGGTGCTTCTCCCACCGTCGGATAACCCACCGACGCGATGCGCCACATAATGTTACAACGACAAAACGCGTTATTTTCTCGTTATATACGGTCGAATGTCGCTGACGTTTTTTGTTTGTTTGTTTGTTTTTTTTTTTTTACGAGAGATTTTCCCGCGGGTATATCTCCGCATTCCGTATAGATACGACCGCGCGTCAGCTTCCCTGTGACAGATTCGTTAACTTGTGAATAACAACACGAACTAATTCTCGTATATACTTTGGGGATTCGACTGTGTTTAGACTGTAACTTAATCAAAGCAAGTTGCAACGAACGAATTTTTCGTTTCAGTCGTTTACTTTTACAACAATTCGTGTTTTCGAACCATTTTCACAGTGTTTGGAACGTTTTTCGTTCACGCGTCGTGCGTGTCGCCGCACACGTTCAAGTTCGAATTAACGACGTACCGAATAATTTAGCGCGATGTCCCGTTGCGAAGAGAATTTTTGGTTTCGAATGTCGCTTACCTGTCCGTTTGATTTATTCATCGGCCGTCAGATGTACACAAGGCACCTTATCCGCGGCGAGAATGAGCAGCGGACTTCAAGAGAAGACGTACGTTATTATTCACTGGCGACCGGCCAAGACAATCGGTCTATGCCCGGCTCGAGCGCTAATATGCGCGCGAGCTTATACACACTCACAATGTTACACACGAGGCCGCACGTGCAACGTGTTTGCTCGCTGCACGCGTTGTGTCCCGTTGCAACGAAAGATTTTCGTTAAATTAATGCAACGTCTCACTCGTTATCCGCTCGCCTAACTAACCCCCGAGCTCGTAAATATAACACAAAGCGGTTGTTTATGGGGTCTTAATTCGGATTAGAGAGAGAGAAACGTGTTTATTTCCGCATCGCTCGAGTTGCATTACTCATTCACGCACGCGCGAATATTTTGGCAAAATAATTCGTCGGAGTAGGAGAAGTTTCTTGTATTTCGTTGCGGTGTCTCAAATCGACCTTCTTGAATGCGCCAATTTTCCGCACGAAATCATACAAATGACATTAATTGTTTTTATCTCTTGAGGTAACGAACGTCGACTGACATACCTGAACGTATCTGTACGGCCGAGCGTCGACTACAGTCGACAATTGCCGATAGCATTCGATTGTTTACGTTCTTTAGTCCGAACAGTTCGTTGAAAATAATATTTGTATCAATTCTTGCGTCTGTCAATTTCTCAAATTAATTTACGTTTGCTTGCGGCTATTCAAGTGACGTTACGCGGCGGACGAGCGCCGTACCAAAGAGATTAACTAACAACAACTGTATTAAAAAAAAGAAAAAAAAAAAAAAAACAAATTAAGTAATTTACTCGAAAAGAAATTTGTCACAAAGAAGGTGCTTTTTAAATGGCGAGACAGCAGCTTACGAAGCTGTTCTAAGCAACAACAACGATATATCATACAACAAATGTGTGTATATCAAAGACAATGGATATTCCAATGGAATTTTGTTTCGAAAGTGTGTGCGTCTGCTTGCGTAATTAATCAGCCTGTAACTAGTATGCTCGTCGAACGCGGAATAAATACAGCTACTGTAACATTTGAACCAACTGTAACACAAAGTGGTACAAAAGATAATTTTACTCTCTCTCACATGACATGAATATACTCATCCGTTATTTTCAGAAGTGATCATCTTCGAACGCTTCAAACACCGTTAAAGGGTTGAGACGCTCGCTTAGTAAAATCGAAACGAATGAGGCCAAGTGCAAGCATAAGCAAGTTCTAATATATTCCATAAATTAAGAAACATTATGCGGAATAAAATAAATTCTTATTATTTTGTTCTCACGCAGACACACACACACGCACACACACACACGTTTGACGCAAGAAATGATTAATATTCGTAATTGTTATTCAATCGTTTTTTTATGAGGTAACTGTGTAAATTATACGCGCTATTCAGCGGCGCAATGTAAATTGCGTTATTGCCAGATATTCGTATGGCATCGATGATCCGAAAGACAAGCGCTTACAAACAACATGGAAATTCAAGGGGAATATACACCAGCAGGTTCTACAATATATATATATATATATATACATATATATATATATATATTCCACGCTGATCGTGTTTCCATTCACGTCTCGCGTGTCGCTTTCATTAATTTTAATGGCGAATCCGGAGCTCCCCTCTTTCTACCTTTTTCGTCGATAATCCTCCCGTAGGTATAGTCCCCGTTCGTGCTTATATACCGGCGCGGTGCGCTGACGTCGAGCTTTTGCCATTCTCTCGAAAGCCCTTCGGAAATATTCATATTCATACAACCGTGCGGCACAATTAAATACACGGCGTTTAACGCGCGCTCATGTTCCCTCACACAAACTTGCTCGCTCCGCTTTTATACGAGATGTGATTCATCTTATTGAGATATACGGGACGTGTGAAAAATATTGCGCATTACGCGCGAGTGCAGTACATTATATTGGACCATATTCGACCATACAGGCGACCCGCCACACATCTCTCTCTCTCTCTTTCTCTTTCGAAGGAAGTTTATTTATCGGTGCGAGATAATCGCGGCGCGCGACTTGATTAAAAAACTATAGACGGGAGCGGCGCGAAGGCAGGAGAGCGCGGATGTCCTTATTTCCACAGCAGGAAATCGTTCGGTCCGATGCGATGAATGAGCTGGTGGAGGAAGAGAGAGAGAAAGAGAGAGAGAGGTTTTATCTTATCCGCCGGCCGACTACCGGCTCCTTTATTGCCCGACTTTCTCGGCTCGTCGGTTAACTACAATATGGTGACCGGTCTCTCTCTTTCTCTCTCTCTCTCTCCCTTCGGTCTCTCGAAAACGAGTCGCGCGCGCACAGGATTTCTTCGCGCCTGGATTTGCGCGCCCGAGGTAACGAGCGTAAACGAAAGCAAATACAGAATCTTTTTTAAAGAACGACGCAACGGCGCTAAATCGGCCTAGGTCGGGGGATTATTGAAAATCGCCATTTGCATTTCGCCGACGACCCGCGCGTATAACGACTGATTTCGACGACAACGTCTTCAATTGTGCACGAGCGTAATTAAAGCTTCGCCACTTTCGAGTTAGCGATTAATTTCGCGATTGACAAAAGAAATGCGAAAACTCCAAAAAGATACATAAAATAAAAATATAAAATTGAAAGGTGTTGAAATATTGATATCGTTAAAAAAAATATATATTGAAAAATTCAGAGATCACTCCGCAACTGAAACTCCGCGCGCGCGCGTAAAAGAACGCGTACATAGGGGCGGAGCGGCGATATACATTTTCTTTGAAAAAGGTTAACGGCATTCGTTCGTCTCGCAATGTCGTAATTGATTCGACGCTCGTCGATCGCGCGAATCAACTTTCACTCGCGCGCGAATACATTTCGAGCGCGACGCACCGCGCCGTCGTCGTCGTCGTCGTCGTCGTCGTCGAACGCGGCGCGCGAACGAATGAGTTTACCACACGCGCTCAAAAGAGACGACAATAATATACACAAGCGCGGTGTCGGATAACGCCGCAGCCGCGCTTGTAAAATCCCTCCGCCGACTCGTTATCGGATGCCACTAAATAACAATAACGTCGATGAATCGTCACGCCCACGTGTAACTCTCTCGCGACCTTATCTCGTTCAAGCAAACCGTTCGCCTTGAGCGAAACCGCGTCGCCGCCTTCGCTTACGTTTGACAGGATTGCGTGTAGAGAAACATTATTATTACTTATCTCTCTCCTTCTCTCTTTCTCTCCTCTCTCTCTCTCTCTCTCTCTCTCTCTCTCTCTCTCTCTCGTGGAAACAATTCTCTCTTCTTTTCGCGTGTATCCTTTCGCGTATCGTTTTCAGCGAAATACCAGCGTCCATAAACGTGCGAAGCGACCGCCGCAGTCGCCGTTTTTACTGGCTAAGCGCGTTTCATCGATGCGGACAGAAGATACTTGGTCGTCGACGACTGATAATTCAAGTGCGCAACAATGTGCGCGAACAAAATTTTCAATTACGCACACGTTCGCGCGCGCATTTTCTACACGCGCTTTTTATATAATTCAATATTCCGGGATTTGATATCGAACTCTCTCCGTGTTCGCAATTTTCACACGCACGCCGAGAAAGAGAAATCACGTTGTCATCGCAAATTGAGCAATTAATTCGGGATAAATATTTAAGTATAGAAAATATGTCAGAATTTATATATTAATTTAATTTTTAATTATCTTGCTCGAATTGTTCGCGCGCGTTCGAATTTCTCTTCCACGCACGGTCGAATAATCACATTTTTGCGCGAAACGCAAAGATAATGTTTTTCGATCTCATTCGGAATAAAATTAAAAAACACATATCTCGCCGGGATAGCTGCTGATATCCTGCGGATTCTCCATCTCACGGTCGGCCATAGCGCGAAATGGAGCTTTCGCTCGAGAGAGATCCGAGTAAATTTACCACTTTTTTCTGCTTTCCGAATGTGAATTTATTTATTACACACATACACACACACACACACACATAGACACACAGACGTAACCGCGAATATATTGTAATTTGAGCACCAGCCGCATAATATATTCCGCTCGATACACCGGCGAAAAAACCTAGCAGGTAGGCGTGTGATATCGATGATGTTGCGCGCGTAACACGCCTGCGCGGTCGCTTTTGTTCGCGTAATTAATTACCGCGCGATATTATTTACAAAGGGAAGACGTTAAAGAGATCTCGAAATAAACCTGTGTTGTGTGTGACCTCGATGTGCGGTTCCCGCACACCGCGGATGTAAATGTGTGTGTTCCCGCGGCCCCGTGCGCGATCGGTTGATTTGTTCCTCTCGTTTTTTGGCCAGGCGCCAGATTCTCCCCCCCCTCCCGCCCCCCTTCCGTGTTTCGAACCTTACCGCAGCACCATTGCACATTGTTGCATCGCATTGCATCTTGATGTCCGCGACAACACGCCGGATGGACGATACGCTCTTTTCGCTCTCGCGCGCGATAACAAGGCGCGCGTTTCCGCATCGCCGAGAAAACACGCGCCATGTGTTTTCGTATTTTGAAATCCATCTCTTTTCGTCTGTGTGTGTGTGTGTACGGGTTTGTTGTAAAAGAACTGTTCGCGAGTTCTTCGCGCCGCTTCTTTTTATTCATAGACACGTTTTTTTATTATCGTGTACCACGGACGTCTTTATATACTCGCGATACGATTCACATTTTTGTCAAACGCGACATATTGTTGTTTTTGTAAAAACGTGAAATATATATATCCGTTTTTCACATATCCGCGCAATTTTATATTTGAGAGAAAAAAGAGGTGTAGGAAAAAAATGTGAAAATCGCGTCACACTGTCTTAAGCGACTTAATAATTAGCGTCGATTCGATTACACACGCGCGACGCTGTGAAGCCCCCCTGTGCGGGGGGGCAGCTCCGAAAAATAGAGGGGGGACCAAGTATCGCGTGACTCCGGGGAATCCCTCGATCCGAGAACCAATAAAAGGGGAGATCATATTTAAGACTAACCGGATTCATTAGAATAAGGAACGAGGGGATCGCACGATCTACGGTACAGTTTGTGCACGGCGCAAAGGGGGTAAAGGGGGGAGGGGGGTTTTCTTCCTTGCGTTGCCGGCGCGTGTTTTCTACGTCTTCTTCTCTTTTGCGCGATTATTATGTCGGACGTAAGTCGTTAACGGCGAAGAAATGTTAAGTAACAAAATGTTAAGTAATAAAATGTTAAGTAACAATATAAAGTTGAGATTACGTAAAACAAATTGAGACTACGAGTTTATGTAAAACGCCTTTGATTTTATTTCTCCCGACAAGATAAAAAATCCTCGGAGTTTTCTCGGTAAAATCTCAGTTTATTTATAAAAAGAGTTATCTCGCGGAGGTAACGCTCTCGGGATAAATCGATTGCCGACTGACTGGCTGATGTATTTTTTGTTTCATAAATTTTCATATTTTCAGTCGGCCACGACACGTTGCTTATCAAATGTAAAGGAGACTCTCTCTCTCTCTCTCTTTATCTCTTTATCTTTGATTCAATCGCAATCGGTCTCGCCGCGGCAGATGATATTTCCGCGGATGAGGTTTAATTAAAAATCGGCCGACCTACGACGTATCATACGAGCGACCCGAATCAAGGGAGCCACCCCTCGTTCCTCCAATCAGCGGCGCGCGCCAAGTTTCGCCGCGGCGTTTCGCATACCAGCCTGATATTCTGCTCCTCTGATCCTTCGCGAAGGTTTCTATTGTCCTTGGCAAGCTTCGCCAAGCACGCGCGCGCGTTCCCCGTCCAACGCGCTTTATCCTGCTTTAACCCTGTCTTAATCCTTTCCCCCTTCCCTGTTCCGGAACGCGGACTTCTCGTGACGAGGAACCATTTCTCCTCTCCATCGCCCATCTCTCCTCTTTTTCCCGCGGAAAGAGAAACGGAAATCCTCTCTCGTGGTATCCTGATAAATATTAGCACGCGCGAGAAGCGAGTTTCGGAAACTACTATTTCGGAAGACCAGTCTCGGGCTCTTGTGTGTGGGTCGATTGCGAACACAAGCGAGTGTGCGTGGAGTTCGGTAAAGTGGGGGACGAGAAGCACCTGTTATCCTGCGCCAGGACGAGTCGAGACGCGCGGGGCTTCCACCAGATCGATATTGCTCAGCCGCATGTAAAACTTCTTAATATTCCCGGAGCCCGCGATACGAATCACATCTCCGCAGCGACATGCAAATCCGCTCTAATCGGTTTTCTTTGAATTCTCTTGAACTGAGAGAGAGAGAAAGAGTGACTTCTCGATACTACTCCGCGGCCATCTTGGACGATGACGTCAAAAGAGAATAATTACAATCGCTACTTGCGAGAGAAGATAAAAGAACATTCCGCGCTCGCGGACTTGCTCTTCGATCGATAAAGCGCGTTCGTGAAATGTATTCCGGTCTTCTTTCAAGTTCAACAACCGTATCGGCAACACAGAATTCGAATCGAAGCGTTCGCAACACGCCGCAATAAATATATTGCGTTGTACATTTACGAGCGAATTGTTGTTTTGCAATTTTTATGAGTTTCACGCGCGCGCGCGCACGCGCGCTCCATATCTGGTCTCTGGTTTATAGCTGAAAACCGACGGCGCGCACATTTCTCCGATCGGGGAAATAATTTTGCAAGCATCGCTGCAGTTGTGTAAATAAGAAAAAGCGGATGTATATATATGTACACACACACACACACACACATAATATCTCTCCGTATCACTTCTACGCTCTCTTTTACTCGCAAGTTACGATTTAGGGTATAATATCAGTTCTCTCCGACGACTGAATCGGTCGTTTCGTTTCGAAGCGTCGGCGGCGGACGATGCACGCGAGTGCCGTAAATTACGACGACGGGGACTCGGAGAGGATGCGAATTGTGGGCGTCCGGCGCGGGAACAGAGGGAAGGGTCCGTGAAAGGGCCCGCGTGTGTGGTTGGAGTGGGACGACGTGTGGGACGGTACCTGCGAAGGTGGATACGGGGGCTAACAGTTAGCGCCAGACGGTCAAAAACTCGCCGGACCGGCTGCCACCGCGGGCAGTCTTCTTCTTTTTTTCTGCCTGTCGCTCGTTTCTTTTGCGCGCGGCTTATACCAGCCCGGAGAGACGCGGCCGCGCGCTCATTCATTTCGGCTTTACTTTCGTGAGGTAACGCGCGCCCTCGGGAAAAGGGGCGATTTAAAAATGATCGCGTCCCGGCTCTTCTTCCGTTCGGCGCTGCGCGGCCTTGTTTCGGGTCTCGAGATTTACATCGGGGGAGGGGGGCAGAGGAAGAAGAGGGAGGTCATTTCTGTCGCTATTATATAAACGAGTATATAATATTGTTATGATAATCTCGATGAGGAGAAAAAGTTTCCGTGCACTTCCTTTTGTCGACAATAACGACACACGCGGTGCAATGACGAATCGAACCGAAACAATCCGAAGTGATCGAGGTTTTCCCCCTTTCGTCTCTCGTGCCCCGCGGCGTTGTTTATCGATCATACGTTTCCTATAAATATCGATGGTGACATCGCGACCGAAAAGAGTTCTCTTTTGTGCTGATGGGAGCGACGTAGGGGAGAAAAAAGCGAGAAAGAGAGAGAAAGAGAGAGAAAGAGAGAAAAAAAAGAAAGAAGGAAGATGAGAACGGGAAGGAGTAGGTCGAAGTGACAGGAGGAAGAACTAGGCTTCCCTTTCTCCTCTCGTGATTCTCGTCGAATTTGCATGCGGGACTGCCTTGGACCGGTCGAGATATCGATTCGCAGGTGGCTGCCCAAAGGGATCGCTTACAATGCGATTTATTACGGGGGACCACCTGCTCGCAGAAATCTCAATCGCACTGTCTGGCGAAACGCCGCCATCTAGCCGCAATACAATGACGGATGCGCTCGACTTCCCACGAATCTTCATTAGCGTCGCGTTTCGCCGCGAGAATTATGAGAGTCGTAAGCGTGTCGGCAGCGTGTCGACGATCGAAAATAATAATCGCGACAACACGAGTGTGAGAGTCTTCGCGCGAAAATGTAAAAAAGATGAAAACAAATTTAATAATAAATTCTCGTAAAAATTCGGCAAAAAAAGATCGGAGTATAAATTCTCGACTTGTGCGATCGAGAGCAAGTGTAAATTCGTTCTCGCGCGCGAGAGTTCGACGCGGATGAGAACGCGCGAAAATTGTCGAGAAGGTCGACGAAGAGCTCGCGAGTCAACGCCAAGCCGAACGGTTGAACGCTGCCACATCAGCGTGGAACCGCCGAACGATATTGGCGAACGTCACAGGAGGCCGGCCAACTTCCTTTTTTTCATCGAACACAGAACAGACGAATCGATATCTACTCGCGCACCGATTCCGGCGTTTTCCTGTGCCGTGTAGCCCGACCGCGACCTCGCGGGGTCACTGACATCCCTCGTCGTCGGTTGATAAAATTGCGGAATGCCGCCGGAAATCTCCGCCCGGTAAAACCCGATTGTATACACGATTTCGCGGCCTTGAAACGCTTCCGGCTTCAACGCGCGATATTTTCGCGCGATACACGCGCCATTTCAGAGGACTCTCGGCTTAAAAGACGCGCGCCTTACGCGGCGCGATTATTCGGTCGGAATTAAACACCGACGGTCAAATTGCACGCAACGCAAATACGTTGCGCGCGTTACATCGACCAGATAAAATCTCGCAGCGGCGAAACTAAAAATCCTCGCAGAGCGGGATTCTATTCTTTTCAAAAGATTCTAACGCGCGCGCGATAATCGTCGCGAAATGAAATGCATCACACTGGCGCGGTATAAATAAACACACGTGTGCGCGCACTCTTGCGACTTGGTTTCAAGTCGCAAGTTCTTGGCGTCGTGTCGACGACGCGGTGATTCAATCAACGATTGAGTCGCGCGCGGTCTGATTTGTGTGCGCAACAAACAAACGACTTTGCGACCTCGAACAATTGCGACTTTCGCGACGGCGTCGGGACTTGCGCGTTGCATAAATTTTCCGCGATTTATTATTTTTTTTTTTTTTTTTCGAGTCGACTCGTATAATCGCGCGAGGCCTAGAGCGCGAGCTGGATGAATCGAACTTCGTGTGTGACCGTTCGTTGATTCGTTAGCTCGTTTGTATAGTACGAGCCCGTCCTCGAAATAGGTCGCGAATCGCGCACGTCGCGAATTTCTTTTTCGATGGGTATCGATCGTGGCCGCGGTATGTACGCTTTTTTAGTATGTCGTCGGGGAATTATTTTTCACGAGATTCGGAAGAGAGAGAGAAGGAGAGAGAGAGAGAGAGAGAGAGAGAGAGAGAGAGATCCGTGAAAAAAAACGGAATTGTTGTAACGGATATCCCGAGTGAGCGGAAGAAATTAAAATATTATCAGCTTCGTTCGAAGTTTGAGTTTTCGAATTAACATCCGAGATTCGTGGATTTTAAAATCTATGGGATCCGAAATTTATTTCCGGACAAAATCCGGAAATAAATACAATTTTTGCGCACCGCATCGGTGAGTTTTTTTTTTTTTGATTCTTCACGAAAGACCTGTCCTTCAATATTTTTTTGCGAATTGTTTAGATTCCTATTTTCAACCTTAAAATTTCGTTCTTGTGTTTTCTACATACCTCGCTTTTCTTTGCGCGTCAATTTTAATTATTCCAAAAGCTAATTCGGAAGAATGATATTTCTAACAACGCGAATGTGAAAATATAGGACACACACACACACAATCGATGTACATTTATTTTGTGTGTTTAAACCCGTAGTTCGCTCGCACATCAATATTGTACGCGATTTTTTTTTTTTTTTAAACGCAACGCGAATAAAAAATCGCAGTATTTCTTTTTTTAACGCTAGTTAACAACAACCATCGCGAGACAGAGTCGAAACATTCGATCGATCTTTAGTTTCTCTCTAGGTTCGATTTATATTCCTCTAACCGTGAAACGTGTGTTGTTGCGCGATGTTACACGAGCGCGAAGCTGCGGACGGCCGACCTTAATCAGCTATCCGCAGCTCATAGGACCCAGTCGATCGTATGAGTCGCTTCCGAACGACTTCTTGTCGTTTCTGCGACCTTGCTCTAACACAGGCCCTCTCCTCATTTCACCGTGCTCGGCAGGGAGAGCGTCACTCTCTCTCCGTGGCAGCACCGGTTCGGTCTTGACGACTCCGACAACAAGGAGGAGGTGGCAGGCAACTCTCTCAGCGCGTGCTCCTTTTCCTTCACAACTCGGGCTTCCGTCCTTTTCTCGATCAAGCGGACCTTCACCATTGTCATCGAATGTCTACGTTCTGGCTTTGCGTTCCATATCGAACGAACGCTTCATCGTCGAGTCTGTCAGAACTAAAATTATATCGCAAATCTATTTCGTATCATCGAGAGACAAGCTCGTTAGACGCGAAATCTTCTAACGAATTCCGAAAACGTTCTCGATGCGCTAAAATAATCTCCGCGCTAATTTCGACGACGAGCAACCAGTTTTTTTTTTTTTGAAGTGACACGCGTGTCGATTTCTCTGTGTGATTTGCACGCGATGTATCGATATTTTGTGGAAAATCTTCTCCCACACGCACACGCACACACACGGGCGAGGGCGACTGCTTTTCAATCATCGTATTACAGAAGCATAATCGATCGCGATTACCTTTTCCGTGCATGTTACACGTGCATGTGCGAGAGCACGTTCTACGTGTGCGCGTTCGTCGACGCGCATGCACTTATCGCGAGGCGCAGTAACAGTCGACGTCGCGCGAGGAGGTAACTTCTCTTCCTCTTCTTTCCCCGATGACGAGGCAATTGGACAGGCCAGCCCTACCACACTGCCTAAGAGAGACGGGTGTAATTTCTCCTAGCTTGGTTGTCTGGCTTGACAACGGCTCGGCGTTTTATGCTCGCCTGATACCATGGGCAGCCGGACGCAGACGTGCAAGATGGCACGCCCAGCTGTCGCCACGCAGACGCCGTCGACGCTGGCAGCCGCCACGGCAACAGGATCGCATGTGTAAGCTATGGTGCGTGTATGCGTGTGTGTGTGTGTGTGTGTCTGTCTGTGTGTGTATGTGTGTGCGCGTTGCATCGCTGTTCTCGAACAGCGTCATGGCCTTGCAGTCGCGACGCTTCCACAGCCTCTAATAATAGTGATAACTGCCGCATGTGCAGTCGCCGCGACTGATACCGCGCGCCTTGTGCACAGCGCGCGGCGAGATCGCGCGAGGCCGGCTGCCATTGGGAAATCGAACCGCGCCCGCTGCAAAATCGATGCGGCCGCTTTGGCATTTTTTTTTTTTTTTTTTTTTCGTCCCGGCGCGATCTATAATCGCGTCGTCACTTCGTGAAATTATTCAAACAGCTTCGGGATCATTGAGATCACTCGGACCGGAGACGTTGAATAAATATCGAACAAAGTAGGTACTCGTCGCGATATCTCGAGTTTGTTTGAAAATTTCGAGAGATATCGACGTTCTCAATCACTCAATTTGTTTCAAAGACGAGTATTTGTTTTATTTTTATTTTTTTTATCCGAACTTTATCCTCCCCATCGGTGCTCGCGCGGAAGAAAAACACAATTGCGGTATAACTGTGCGAAGCACGGTAATTTTTGCCCAACCACGTGTTCTCGTCGTTCCGCAAACTCCCCCGAGCTCGTGTCGATCGAAGAGGTTTTGTCGAGACTTCGCTTCGGTTCGCGATTTTTGTTCCCGTTTCGTTTTTCCCACGATCCTCCTTTGATCTCCTCGCGCGATCTATCTTCGACGACCATGCGCGTAGTAGTTTCGCGCTGCGATTTACATCTCTGTGACATGCATATTTTCGCGATATGCAAATGTCTCTCCCCTCCTCCTTTTCTTTCGCGTTGCTGTTCCTGCACACACACACACACGTAGCCGAGTAGCGGATCGACGATAATTGGAAAAACGCGAATCTTCGATTATTCTCGGTTTTTGCAAAATTTGTTTTTTTCTTTCGTTTCCCCGTTGTTATGTTCCCGTTTGACCGTTCGCGGTCAAAGACGGCGCGACACCTCTGCCTAAATAAAGGAGAGAGCGCGGCGCAACGATGAAAATTTAACAGATGCGAGGAGAGACCGCGAATAAAACTCTGGCCGCTGTGTCGTTGCGATAGTGTCGCTTCCATTTAAATTTTATGACGTCTGCCCTTGTGCGCTGCGGTGCGCGGCATTAAGTAGGATAATAAGTACGGATATACGCGCGATCGCGAGGAGAACGTAAATCTGATAAATCATGCATGCGCGCGCGACGGCGCGATTGTTGATTGAACTTTCGAAGTCGCGAGTCGTTGGAACAACGCGCGCGCGCGCGAATCTCTGATCTCTTCTTCGCCGGCGTAAAAAAAAAAAGAAAAAAAAATTTGTTTTTTTACTTCTCGAAAATTATTTAATTAACGTTATCGCGAGATATTTTGCAAACTCGCGCGTGTGTGTTTGCAAACTTGCGCGATCGCGTACAAAATTGCTAATGCGCGACACACGAGTTGGTTCGCGCGCGCATATCGCGAAAAATATTCGCCATGTGGGATTCGTATCTTAATGCATCGTAAGGTTATTGCTAACCGCGCTTATCAACGTAACCGTTTACGTTTTTACGTCGTACGCGGTTTCGACGGGATGTAAACATTTCGTTTTCGACATTTATTTCCCGCGGTTTCGCGATATCTCGCTTTGGAAAAAATTAAATAACGTCGTGTGTGTGTGTGTGCGCGCGCGCGCGCGCGCGACTCGATAAATGCTTGACAGTCTGCTTTATCGCAACTACTTGCATGCGAGATTGTCGCGCGTATTTACATATACAGAATGCGCGCTTTAGTTGCGTGATAAATCGGCGAGGAGACCGCGCGGCGCGGGAAAGAAATCAACGATCGCGGAATCACGCACGGTCGAAAAAATGGCGGTCGCCGTGAAATTTTGAAAACTACCAATTCTCTCTCACTCTCTTTCTCTCTTTCTCTCTCTCCCTCTGTTTCACGATTGGCCGATTTGTCCTTGGTCCTCTCTCGCAAATGGGGTTGAAGACGCGCTTCCTGCCGCCGCGAAGAAGCGTCGCCATCCTGTGGCGAATCTCCAAACCACGGGAAAACTCGCGCGGACGAATTTGCTGCGAGCTCTCTCTACCCTCCTCAGCTAGCTGGGCGCCTCCGCGCCCCCGTGGGTTCTCCACCCTCTTTCGCCACCCTTATTTTGTCACGGAGGGGTTGGTAATTCCGGCGGGAGAGCGATTTTATCGGCCGCGAACGCCGAGAATTGACTTGCGGAAAAGCTCGCGAGCGACGACGAGGGCTCTACTTGTACCTCGAAAACACAGTTTCACACCTCGGAAGGTGTGCTCTTTTGTTTTTCTTTTTTGTTTTCGTTTTTTAATTTTCGAAACTTTTTCTTTACATCGAGACTCCGCGCGTAAAACTTGATTTGCGCGGTGTGTCTGAGTTTAGAATTTTACACAAATTCGATATTTGTCGTACAAACATTTTTTCCTCGCGAATGTGTGAACACACGCGTGTGAAAAGTTTATCGGCAACAAAACAATAATAACAACATATAAAACGTTTACTCGCTCTAAAATGTTCATTTACGATGTATTTACGTCAATATATGTTTTTCTCGCTCAAGACACTTTTCCGCGGCTTGTTTTTCCTTTCCTTCGCGTAACAAAAACAAAACACCTTACCTTCTAAACAAAAAACACTATGATATCTGAATCGGGTTTTTCTCGTCGCGAATAAACTCTCCGCGCGCGAGTTCGCGTTTGTCTGCACCGCGCGGCGACATGTGCATCCGACCACGTGCGCGCATCAATGACGCAACCCCTCGTGGGTTACGGTGACGTAACAACAAGGAGGAGGACGCGATATCGAGTCGAGGTTAAACACGACGGCGAGGATGACGCCCGCGAGCTGCGCTTGCGTGCGGCCTCGTTTTTCTCGTCTCGCGCGCGCATATACCACACACACACACACACACAAACGTCCGCCCGTCTGTCCGTCTGTCTGTCTCTTTTACGTTGTTTGCACCCCGAAGGAAAGAACGCGCCGCGTAGAAACACGCGTCATCCTCGCGTGCGTGTTTCAACCGCAGATCGACGAACACCGTCAAGCATCGTTGTCGTTTCCACCTTGCTCTCCATTGTGCCGGCGGACGTCAGCTGCGCGACGACCGTCACTAGAGCGTGTCAGGTCTGAGTCTGTGTGTGTGTGTGTGTGTGTGTGTATGTCTGTGTCACGTGACGACGACACAAACAAGCATCGCGACGACGGCCTGCCTCTCTGTTCGTCGGCCGCAAAGGGTTTAGAAGTCAAACGTGGTGAAAGTCAAACTACTACACACAACAAAACGCGTTGATAACGCACGTGCGCCGCGTGCGTTAACGATCATCATCAATCTACGTCGGGAGGAGATTTGTTGCTGAGGAAAACACACAGCGGAGAGATCGATAGGGCGCTAGAGAGAGAGAAAGAGAGAGAGAGAGAGATACGCGTTTTCGTCTATTCGTCGAACGTTGATGGGAAAGTGGGTCGACCTACCGCACGGTGGTGGAAGGTGAGTGTCTCTCCGTCGTGTTACGTCACTGCGCGCGTTATCGGCCAGAAACGGAGTCGACTTATCGGAGAAGTGGCGACGATAGTATGTGGTGAAGGTAAGCGCGAGTGTAGCTCTCTGCGCGCGGCGAGAAAGAACTCGTCTCCTCTCTCATAGGTGTGTCGATGTTCAATTCCGATTGGAAAGTGCATGTTGCTCTACGGCGATACTCTCTCGATAACGCGCCACGTTAACTTCGAACCACGGACGGAATAGAGGTAGAGGATAAATCATTGAGTTTCGTATCTCGTGTACGTTTTTACACGGCCTATAAATAAAAACTTCCCTTCGCGAAGGTTCTCGTCGAGTTTGAAAAAAAAAAAAAAAAAAAACAAAATGCACCTCTGAAAAATAACAAAAGCAAAGTTTCGGTTTTGTTTTTTGTTTTTTTTTTCAATAAGAAAGATTTGAACGGCACTTGTGTTTTATGTTTTTGGTTTTCGCGACGTTGTTCGTAACATATGTTTGCGAAGAGATTTTTATTTTTCCGTTTCTCCGCGACAAACGCAACATCAGCGAACGATATCATCTAATCGAGGCGATTTCCTGACGGAAACACATTCAGCAAAAAAAAAAAAAAAAAAAAAAACGCACAGCGCGATAGCGTTAATTCGCGCGATATTTAATCTTCGTTGTTTCGCTTCCATAAAAGCTTTCATACGCGCGTTCGCTTAATAGAAAATACAACTGGAAGACCGTAACGCGCGCGCGACCTTGATTTCTATTATCGATGAAATAACACGCGTGTGGGAGACCGTACGTGCATAACCTTCCGGAATGGTATTCAATCAATATCAAAGCGGCTATTTCAAAGTCACCACCTGTGCAATGTCTATAGATCTCTATGTAGGACGTTCCCTCGCGATCTACAACGCAGTATTTTGTAATTTATAACATGAGTAATTTAATTTGAAGAGTTTCTCTCTTGTGTGTAAGTATTTTTACATTTACTGTAGATTTTACGGTTTAAAATTTTTGTTGTCAATTTATATATTCTTTATCTTTGACGTGTGACGCTTCCGCTATGTGTTAAAAGAATTCCTGAAGACGGTTCTTTCGAGTTTGAACCGCGTTAATTTTGTTTCGTGGACATTTCAGTTCACTTCAAGAGGTTTTGACATTTATCAAAGGCTCTTAAAATCCTAATGAAGTCCGCGATACGTCAGTGTAAAACTGACGATATGTCAGTGTAAAAATGACGTTAAAATTCCATCTTCAGGAATTTATTTCTGTTCGCATTTTTAACACATTAGATTTCTAATGTATTTTTATTCTATAAATGTAAAAAATTTGTTTACCTAAAACTGCATTATCAACTATTGAAAGAAAAGACGGACGAACAATCGCGAGAGAATAACGAATGTGCCACCGCGCATGGGCAAATGAAAGTGTAACAAGTTGTTGAGCACTCGTGGTCCGGCGCTTGCCCGCGAGTTCTACGTAATAAAAAAAAAAACAAAAAAAAAAAAACAAAAAAAAATAGAAATAAATTAGAAAAACGTAAAAGTTTCACGAATTCGCATTTCTGAGCGGAGCGCAGAAATGGCGAACGATTCAATTTTTGACGAAAGCAAAATGTTCTCTAACAAATCACCGCGCGATCACAGGCCGAAGTAATGACAATCCTTTGTTCGTTTGAGCGTGTTAATTCGACTGATGTTTTCTGATCGTGAAGTACGTCTCGCTCGACTGCTCGCAGAAATCGAAGTATAAATCAGAAAACCAGAAAAGCGTATCCCGAGAGAGTTCAAGGACAGAGAATAATTTTTCTCCAGAGAAGATCAGCCAAGCGTTTTAGAGATACGTTTCCACAAGTTTGTGTTTCACATTCAATCAATTCCCCCATCGTCTCCCATCAGGAGATTCCGCGAGAATCGCGGAAATTTAACGATCGCGAAATCTACAAGAACAAGAAGAGATTCGGAAAGATGCGGAAGAGAGACGTTCGAGAAACTCGACGTTAAATAAATTTTAAACATTTGCAATTGCGCGCCGACCGAGTTAAAAAAAAAAAAAAAGAAAGGGATTAAAAGGAAATGTTCGCGTCTCCTCTCTCTTTTTCGGCGAAACGCGCGATCGGCCGACGAGATAAGCGAGAGAGTCTCCGCCGCTTTGCTTCTCGATCCGCAACGGATGGATCGCGGTCGGGTAAAAAGTGGCGCGAGCTGCAAACGTGGGCGGGTGGAACCTTATTGCGGGGTGGGTGGGCTACGCCGAACGGAGAGAACGTGTGACAGAGATGTATGTACGCGACGCGGCCGGTCTCTGATCGTCCTGTCACGTGTGACATGTGGAGAGGATTATGAGTATAAGAGCGAGAGAGAGAGAAGCCGCTGCTTCATTGAGAGAGAGAGATGCGCGAACACAATACGGTGGTATCGTAAAATACGGGCGAGAGAGAAGGAAGCAGCGGCTCCGTGTTGTCAGATATGACGAACGATACGCGGCAAATCCCAGTCAGAAACGTGACGTCAATTCAATATTGACGCGAGCGATTGAGGCTTCGAATTGGAGGCTGGATTATCGCGCGAATCGAATATCGACTTATTATTATTATTTTTTTTTTTGTTCCAACTTTTACGCCGTTTTTAAACAATATGTTGCGGAAATTGTTCCCGTCATTAAAACGATTTTGCGTGAAAAAATTTCTCGCGTTAATTGTTCGCTCGCACCGAGATCAAGTAATGCCGAAGACAAGCGCGTTTGTTTTCTTGTTTACAGCGACCGAATGAGGCGATCACTGAAGAACGATATTGGCGTTTAAGAAGAGCAAAATGAGAGGCGGCGCCGGTGATGTCCCGTCATCCGTGGTCACGATCCCCGCTTCGGCGTCTCTTAACGTACGCACGTTACAAACGTTCTTATCTCACTTAATGCACTTCAACGATCACGTTGGGACGTAGCGGAGATTCGCTTTTACATGCACTTAAAATCGAAACGGGGGCCCACAACCCGTCGCGTGCGTTAATCGCCGTTCACTCCGCAAAGGATTCAGCATTCGGATCTTATTTTATTTTATTTTTTTCTTTCACGATCTCGCGCGCGCGCGACCACGAAGTCGAGAACTAAGCGCGCCACGTCGCGCTGGTCGTCGGGAACTTGCTAATTGGCTTTAAGTGCTCCGCACAACCGTGGCGTTATTACCGGGCCGGAGTACGTTTGCCGGAGAGATAGAGATATCGAGGCCGATCGAGGGACAATCACGTGTGTTTCTCGACGTATAGTCCGCAAAACGCGTCCGACGAACAGGTTTTTCTCCGGTAGTTTCGACACGGATCAATGCGACAAGCGATGTTTGTTTCGCGCGAGAAATCATCGCGACAACTTTGCATAAAAAAAAACTCTCGAATGATCAAAAAAAAAAAAAAAAAAGCGACCCTGCGAGAAAAAATTACGCGGCGAACTAAAATCGCGAAAATCGGTCTAGAGACCGCGTCTTCGTTCATTTGTGATTGATTCGCAGTTTATGACAGCTGAGGACAGCATGAGCGATGACGTATTCGAGATGGACGACGAGCGCTCTTCCAACGCGACTGTCTTTTCCGGAGGAGGAGGAGACGGCCTTACTCCCGGGGAACGACCCCTCGACAATACACCCTCTCCCACTGGGTATCGCGATTACAAACCACCTGCCGAAGTGCTCAGCAACAACTACAGTACAACCTTCAGAACAACGAGCGACTTCGACAACGTGAGGAGCACGTTGAAAAGGGACCAGCAGAAAGAAGATAATTTCGCGCACAAGGCAAGTTGCTTGCTTGGTTGCAATCGTTTTTCGCAATTTTGTCTCCGTCAAATTTCAATTTTTTTTTTTTTTTTTTTTATCAAAGATAGCGTTAGACAAAAAACAAAACGTATCTCCACCTATCGCGTCGCGTTTCCAAGTTGTGCAACAACAAAGTTGCGACCTCGCCTCCGTGCCAAGGACACGACGTCTCTTATCCCCGGCAATTCCCGTGGAATAATGATCAGGAATGCCAGAGGTCTGCGGTAGCCCCCCCGTAGTACCGTCCCCCCCCTTCATTTCGTGCCTTTCCTTCTTTTCTTCATTCGGTAGTTTCTTTTTCCCTTCTTTCTCTCTTCCCGTCTCTCTCTTCCCCATCAAGTCACCGCTCCCCGTCTCCTTCTCTTTGCGTCCTTCTCTTTCTCCCTCGAGAGAGTTGCTCACGGCACGAGCTTCTCCAGCTCCCGTCGTAAAGATCGCTCCGACCTCACCGCCTTCTCTTATCCCCGTTGTCTTCGCTCGTGTATTCGACAAAACGCAACTCGAACGAACGAATTTGCGTTGATTTTTTTTCTCGGCAATTTTGAATTTTCGGGTAACTTTTTGTGATTTAAGAGATTGCCCGCGGAGAACGACAATTACTCATCGGGGGGGACGGGAAAAGTATTGAACGCGCGGTATCGGACACCAACCGACGCGCTTTTCCGCAAAGGCGCTTGACGCCTTTAAAACTTTACGTCCAAGCTGCGCGCAACTCGGTGCGCAATAAAGTAGAAGAACCCAGAAGCCATTCGAAACGTTCCTTTTTGGTCGGCGCTGCAATTAAGGAAAGGGTTCTCTCTTCTCTCGTGACTACTCAACGTAGGACGAAAGAAACCGAGAGAGGGGAATCGGAGAGACGGGCGGGGGTTTGAATAAGCTACTACACACAGGGGGACAAAGTAAAACCGGTAGGGGGTCTACCGTCTTGAGCCGGTTCTTGCCTTGCACTTTCTTCGGCCCTATCCGGGCACCTCGTCAGTACTCACTTCGTACCGCCTATAAAGGATAATTGAAGACCTCGCTTGCAGCAACCAGCTTGAATTTTTGCAAATTCCCCGGAAAGGGAAAGATAAATATCGCATTATGGGGAGAAAACCACGAAAACACACCGTTTCCTTCTCCACTTACGCGAGCGAGCGCATATGTGTGTGTGTGTGTGTTTTCTTTTTATCTCGTTTCGCGATTTGTTCAACGTCACTTTTTGTTTCTTTATTTTACATTATAAGTTGCGTTTCAGTTTTGAACAAACTCGGACGTCATCAACGTCCCGGATATTCCCTTGCGCAAATGCGAGTATTCCGTTTTTCACAAAAGACCGGTGAAATTTTAGTTATCCTCGATAAATCGAAATTATAATTATCCGACGAGGAGGAACATCGCGATTATGGGAGGGGGCACGTGTATTTTTTTGTTTTTTCTTCTCACAACGCAGCGCACGCGAGTTGAAAACTCGACTAAGCAACGCGCGCTGTGAACACTGACCTCAACGGCGGCGGCGGCGGCGGCGGTCGTGCATCTGGCGGGCTCGCGCAGTCGCATACCAATTGAGTTAGCGGCCTCGTGGTAATGCAAAAAAGACGCAAACTCGCAGCGGCAGAACCAAATGACGAGATCGACAATATGGACGAGGAGGCACTTCGCTCATAGGTCGCGGAAGTCGGAAAATCGGCTGAGCGTGTTGAAAAAATGATCAAACATCTATCGTTTTATCCAAAAATTTCGCAACAGCGATTGTGTTTGCGCGCAACAAATTTAACTAATTGCAACATTCTTTATTGACGATTATCGATGCTCTTCCGTTTTCGGACGAGAAGATGCGCGGAACGATTGGACTAATTGCGATGAAGAAAGAAGCGGAAAGTCTCGGTGCGAGAGATGTGCGCGTCCGTCCTTCTCGCAAGTCTTTGCGTCGAGGGAGATGCGCGATCTTCCCGCGTACGGGACCGCGTCCGCTCGTTAAGTCTCGGTCGACGACGATCATCATAAGCCGTTGTAAGTCGTCTCCGGAAATGTGCGACGACGGATTGTTCGATAAGAAAACTCGCGCGTACTCATTGAGATACGCAGGCGCGATTACGGTACGGCGCGCGGAGCGATCGCCTCCCTCGATAAGACGCAAATCTCCTTCGTGTAAGACGTTGATCTCATCTTCTATTACGGAATCTTCGGAAATTTTTTTCTCCCCCCTTTCCCGTTTTTTTTTTAAGCAAACTGAGATTGATTATAGGGTGAAATATTGGAGAAATCCTTGGGCCTCTTCGATCGGCTCGATTGATATTCCGGTTGGTTCGTGTTCGACTCGCTCGCAGAAGCAGCGGGTTTTTTGATAAATTATTATTCGAGTTCCGCGCCGAGCGAGGAACGATAAGCGTATTCACGACATGTACTTATCACACACAGTCATAATCATAACAATACAATCTTACGACAGACGTACTCCCTGCGGTTTTGAGGGAGTGAAGAAATTATATAGGACGAGAATTTCTTTTATCCAAGGAAAAATAACGTAAATAATAAAAACGTTTCCTTTCGTCTCTGTCTGTCTTTTTCTCTCTCTCTCTCTCTCGCTCTACTTTGCCGCGTTTTAAAGAGAGACTATAAATTGGCTTCTTAATTGACGCGCGAATGTTTAATGTAATTTTCAACTGCGTAAGTGGCATTTCTCGTCCTCTCTCTCTCTCTCACACTCACTCACTCTGTGTTAATGGCGTTGAAGTTTGCCCTATTTACAGCGGTGTACTCCCGATCGGCGTACTCGAAGTTCATTTTGTGCTTGACTGATTCAATCCCGTTCGGTAATAATCTAACCACCCGCAGCTGTTGCGAGTGTTGTAGCACAACCAGCCGAGCTTCTATTAAACGAAACGGTCGCCAACTCGCTGCTGCGGCTGTGACAAGTACGGCTCCGGGCTATTTTTATCTCTGTCGGTCGCGCGCGGTCTACTCGAGATTCCTTCGAAGGAGGAAGAGAGGAAACTTGCGCGTTCTTCTTCTTACGACGCGTTTTTCCTACGTCAGCACCTGCGGTGTGCACGACCGAGAAAACGCTACGTACGAATCTCTCGTTAAAATTATCTCCGTAACGTTATTTATTGCGAAATACTCCATGTCCGATTACGTTGTCGTCATCGTCGTCGTCGTCGTCGTCGTCGTCGACAGATCCGATCCTCTGGTTCCGCAGCGCGAGAAATTAATGTCCTTCCTCACTTCGCGCTGTTTAACTCGAGATAAATGATAAACGCGAAACGAAGACAAATTATGTGCACACAGACGTACGCAACGCGCGTAAAAGTGTGCGAGAGTGTACGTAGCAACATCTGAAGCAAAATTTAAAGGAAAAAAATTGTCATATCATTAGCTCGCTTCTTGTCAGATTCAGAAACGACATTTAACTGACGAAAATTTATTCATTCAATCGCCAATGAACTGAACGAGTTCGCGCGAGAGATACGTGTTTTATTTATTTTACATGCGTGTAAATTTAATACGCGTAACAAAATTGTGAAGCGAAAATTCAATTTGAAAATTCATCTGGGACGAAGCTTGTGCGTCGCGTGTAATAAACGAAATACCCGATTTATACCTAGTTGAAAATTAAAAAAATCCATCGCGAGAAAGACGCGGAATCGAGCGTTTCCCGCGTTCTCTCCCGTGCGGTGTGTAGCAGTTTTTTTTTTTTTTTTTTTTTTTTTTTTTTTTTTTTTTTCAGGCGAAAATACGATGACGTTTAACAACACGCACTGACAGACGCCTAAAGGTGGTAGTTACATAATAAATATTTATAACAGATTGCAGCGTCTCTGGAAAGAGTTATCGGCGGTACTCCATTTACGCTTCGCGACCCCGTTACGCCTCTCCGGTCTCTCTCTCTCTCTTTTTCTCTCTCCCCCCTGCGTGCATATATGCATATATATACGTGCGATGTGTGTTTCGTCGCCTCTTGTGTCGCCGCGTCGACTATACATATGTGTGTGACACTATTCAAACGCCTACGTGCACTCGCAAATGACTCGATTCATTGCGATGGCACTCTGAAACCTACCCACGATCGCTCGCGCGCGAAATACCGTTCGTGCGGCGTTAAAAAGCCACACGAGCTCAAACAATCGCGCGTAACGTACCTAGTATCATCAGCGCTTTGACAGCGGATCGCCGCGCGATCGATCGATCGCAATTTTTGTTCAACTCTTGTATTCGATAGCTCGTCTCGTTTTTTTTTTTTATGCTGTTCAGGAACAGCGAACATCCGAGTTTAAAGAACTCCGGAAATTCGGAGCGTGCCGAATTTTCTCGCGCGAATATATCCAAAACAAACACACACACACACACACACACACGTGCAAAGTAAAGTAGAACCGTTCAGCGAGTTTTCTCTTTTATTTCGCGCTCGATCGAAAATACAAGCAATTTTCTAATAAAAAAAAAAAAAAAAAAAAAAAAACATTTTTACGCGACGTGTTTCGCTGTCGCGCACAACGAAATCCTTTTTTCTCTTCAATTCCCAACGAGGTTTTAACGTTCTCGCTCACCTGCGGCGATTACGAGCAATTAATTGAAAACACGGCGGCGGTGGCAGCGACGACGATAGTACAGCCATGCACAAAGAAACAACGGGGTTTCCCGCGAAGGGTGGCGAGAAGAAGGGAGAGAGAACATAGAGGTAGATTACTAGCGGAAGGAGAGCGAGAGAGGGAGGGAGGGGGAGAGAGAGAGAGAGAGAAGACGAGAGGAGGGGGAGCACGCAGCACGCAGGAGGAAACGAGAAGCAGAAGGAGAGAAAGAGACGGGGAAGGGAGGGCAGTGAATTAAGTTTCCCCGCCCCTGAGGCCGACACATTCGCCGACACTCGTCACGACCACCCCCTGGGGGTCCTGCGAATCTTTCAATGGAAATTCTCCGCGAAAGGGACGCCGCCTCGAGGCCCAGGAATTTATAAATCCTCGCGGGCGAACGTGACACGCGGGAGAATCCTCTTCTCCCGAGAGAGGATATCCCGTTTGGAAAACGAGATTCTAAAAGTCGCGGCTCTTTCTCGCTCTCTCTCTCTCTCTCTCTTTCGAATCAAACTATTCCATCTCGCGCAGAGAGATTTGACAGCGGCGCCCAGCTGCCTTCTTTCATTTTCTCCCGTTCTCGTTTTTTTTTTTTTCGCCCGAGTTTTTATCGCGCGAGTATTGGCTGCGACATTTCCTCGAGATAAAGTTTCTTAGACAATATAGTCTTTTTTCGTACGTATAAGTTTTTACATATACGTCAAGTTTATAATATTGTTTGTTCGGTTAAACACAGATTGTATTGTTTTGTCAGTTCGCTGAAAGTTTGTGCATATAGTGAACACGTCCCCTTTTTCTTCGTACAACACGAGAGTTTGTTCAAAAAAAACCACCGCGTCAACTTTGAAGTCACATACCGATATATCGATGTATCGTTTGGTCTAATTTTATTTTTAGCTGCAATGCGGCGCACGCATCTTGTCCTGCATCACTTCCCTCTCGTGATGGAAATTTGTTTGTCGCGAAAGAAATTGAACAAATTTCTTAAACAACACGCCGCGAAAGCTGCATCGAACAACGGGATTCTCTTTGTATTTTAAAAACGTGTTTCCAAATTTGTGTTTGCACAATCCGTGCGCGACTCGTATAACACACCGATGCGCGTTATCCTTCGTGTTACACGGAGAGATCTACCGTACAACTCACAAAGAGTTCGCGAGATCGATCTCTCTCGTCGATTGCCGAGCGAGCGCGAATAGATATCGGATGGGAAAAAAAAAAAAAAAAAAAAAAAACGTGCGCGATCGATGCATCGCGCGCTATATACCGTTTGGTCTCTTATCGTTGCGATCGACTTTGGCACCATCGCCATCAATTGCGCGTGCCACCGTAGTTTATATTGCGACTATATCCAGATCCACCTGCTGTCACTCTCTCTATGCTCTTCGCTTCTCTTCTCCTTCTTTTTCCTCTCTTTCTTTCGTACGTATATTGAACGTATATAAAACAAACTCGAAATAGAAGCGCGCGATTGCCGTTCGTGACCGTTTTTACAATCCGGTTTTAGTCGCCTATCTCTCGTTTGTTTTTGCTCACGCCAATATATGCGAAATGACGTAAAACGATCTCTTTTGCAACGATGGCGAGGAAAATATTCGCGCAAAAGATGTCGGGAAAATGTTGAGACACATCCGAAACGTGAAGACGAAGCGAGAATTTATTTGGAACAGAGAAAAGTCACGTGTAGCTTTGAAAAATTCGCAAAATGTTTATCAAATCATTTAATTAATCATTACGAGAACGCGTGTCCGATAGATGCAACGATCCGGATTTGATCGTGTAAGAAAAAAACAAGTTACATGATTTTGTCGAAAATCAATAATAATCGGCGAAAAATCGGCACCGCGTTGAGAGACGCTGTGCTACTGAAACAAGCAATTTTTCAATTGAAAATCACATGACTTTTCTCAACCACGAACTCTCGAGCCCGTCGCTCGCTCGCTCGCTCTCTCATTGGGGTTTCTCACATTCGCCGCAACAACTAATATCCAACAACAATTACGAAGTTCGCAAAGAAGTTTTGCACATGATCTCTCTCCGTTCAAAACGGACCCCCGATCCCACCTTCACACTTCGACCGCGCGCGCGCGTCGAAAAGTTTCATTCCAAGCGCGTAACAAGATTTGCGCGGACTACAAAAAAAATATATATAATATTGAAAAGCTCCGAGAGATCTCCACGTATAAATTTTATTTACCGCACGACAGATTCTCTCGGATCGTTAAAGTTTTCCGGGGTAATCTAATGATTACCTACGTACGTGTGTGCTTTCAGACAATCCTCCTCGGCGATAGCGGAGTCGGCAAGACCTCGTTATTGGTTCAGTTCGATACCGGGAAATTCCAGCCGGGAAACTTCGCGGCCACCGTCGGTATCGGTTTTACGGTAAGTAATATAATACGTGTGTGTGTGTGTGTGTGTATATGTGTGTATATATCCCGCTCGCTCCGTCAAGATTTATTTAATTATAAGCTTTTCAGCCCGACGCGGAAAAATATAATGGAAACGAACACTCGATAGTTTATTTCGCGCGAAGTTGAATTCTTCGAAGAGAGTTTCCGTACCGCGTTCCCGATTTATATAAATCTTTAAATTCCATTTGTTCTCGCGCGCGCAAACGCGGATCGACGCGATCTGACATTTATTTCTTGTTTACGCGCGCAAGAAATCGCGCGTTTATCGCGTATTCCGCGGACACGCGGGATACGACATTTGCGCGCGTGAGGAACAATGTGAGCAACGTGTTTGTGTAAATAAACGAAGCACGACGGCCATGAGACACATTTATATACGTGACAATTTTGTCTCAATACGTTAATACTTACGCACGCAGCGACGTCAAATGAATATTTATCAAGTCTTTTCAAGCATGAGCGCGCTTCTCTCGTGAGCGCGCGCGCGCGCGCGGAGAGAGAAATTCGATTTATGATCTTCGTCACCGATTAACGCGGAAAAGGCGAGGGGAAAGGCGAGAGAAAGAGAAAGAGAGAACAAAAGCCTTGGGATCGTATCCCGTGAAAGAGAGCTATTTTGCATTTGATATTTTCGCAGCCAGGTCGACAATTATCGGGGGCACCAGCCTCGAAAAAGTCGTCGCTCGAGCGAACGGGGGGTTCCCTCTCTCTTTCTCTCTTTCCCTCTCTCATGGTTTCCCACCCATCCGGTCTAATCGCACCCTCGCACGTGCTTTTGCAAGTCGCCGGAAAGATGAAGGGAAAAGAGAGGTGTGTGTGTGTGTGTGTGTATAGAAAACACGGTCGACACCGGGATTTACAGAGGCGTTTTGTATTGAGGTTTCGCAGGTGGTTGGCTTACACTCTCGCCTTTGATGGAAACGCCGGCAGAGAAAGTCTTTGTGATAGAAACTGTGCAATTACGGGGGAGGATTGGGTATTTCTGTGTATATATTCGCGCGACCAAGTTGCGCGAAACGGTCGGAGCGCGTGGCTGTATTAACCACGACCTTGGCATTTATAAAGCGGCGCGCGGCGCACAACACAACACGCGTGTCTTATGCCAGTCCGCGTGGTCGGACGGTATTTTTCGCACAGTCGAGGCGAGGAATTTTAACTCTTTGAATATCTCGTTTCGGCGGAGTTGGTAAATTGTTGCTCGCGGAGAGGAAAACAAATTTTAATGAAATCACGGAGGGGTGGAAGAAGGTACTTCAAACAACGTAAAAACAAACAAATTAATTATATAAAATACAATTTTCTCAATGTAACTCGCGCGTGCGCATTTTTTATGATTTGCGCACACTTTTTAGAACAGAGAGAAGATGCTGTATTTATTCGTAGCGAGCGATTTACACGTTTCACGGAGGAATATCGTGAAATATCGAACGTGGACGTCGACCCGTTGATGATTATAGGGCATCGAGTCGCTGCACTTTCCAGTTACAAGAACACGTCTCGTATACCTCCTCTCTCGAGCGAGCGAGCGAGCAGCCCGTTCGCTAACAGTTTAGTATCGTCGAGAAAGTTGAAATTGCTCTATCAAACGACCGCTCCGTTGTGGATTTCTCCGGTAACACAAGTCTATCTTGTGACGTCGGCGTCCGTCTTGGACGCTCTCCTCTGCATGAAAGTTTCATTTCATTACGAAGCTGAAGAACCGCGGATAATGGAGACTCCTCGCAGCCCGGAGAAATCGCGACCGAGTTCAACCGCGCGGTTTCCCCTCTCTCGGGGGAGGGAAACGAGATAATTGACATTAAATTAAGTCAGCGCGCACGCGCGCGACTTGAATAATTTCGCCGCTTCTCGCGCGCGTTTGACTTTTTTTTTTTTTTTATTTTAATTTAATAACACAAAACAAAGTTCGATATTTACCGGCAAGAAAAAAATTGCTAAAATCATTCGCTCTCGCTGAAACTTCCGTGTTTCGCTGGCGAAGCAACGAAATTTGTAACAGACGCATTTTTCTCGCCGCCCATGAACTGATCTTCCCTGCTATTCCAGAGCAAACATTTTTTTTTTTTTTTTTTCCCGTAACGTATTACGTTTCCAAGCGCAATCTAGTTAAACTATATAATATCGAGTTAAACTGTATAACGTGATATTGCACGAGGAAAATTTAGTATCGCAGTTGGGGAGGGTTTCGGGGTATAATAATCTATTACTCCACCCCGCAACTCGTTACACGATCACCACCCCCGTGTCTGGATCTGACAGTTGTTCCACATTCTAATTCAATTTCGAAGTCTGTTGATAACAAGCAATTTAAAAAATTAATACGCAATTTCGTCGTTCCGCTATGTCTCTCGCGCGATGTCTCTTTGCACACAGAAGAGAAGGACAAAGCGAGAGCGAAACGGATCGCCATTACGGCGGACGATAAGACCGCCGCCGAGAAATGTGAGAAAATGTCGGAGCGCGATCTTTGACGGGACACAAAAGGGGAGGAAGACAAAGCGTGTGCCCGGATCTTCCTCTACGGAGCCAGAAGATACTTAGGTAAAAAGCTGAGAAAAACGACGAGAAGGGGGGAGGGGGGTGAGACGGGGTGAATTAAGGAAACCGAAAGACGGTTTGTGCGCGAATCTCGCGGAAAAAAGCAATGGTTTTCTTTCGAGATGCGAGGAGAATTGAATGAGATGTCTCGAGAATATCTGGAATGGGATCGCGGAAAGGAGGTTTGAATGAATGCATTCTGCTGTTCGGCGGGGCGGTTTTAAAATGTAACGCACGGACGTGCAATGAATTAAAATATATAGTTGAAGCGATCTCTCGGAGAATTATATAATAAATCGCGCGCGCGTGCGCGATATAATTCGGCAGAGTCTATCTAAGTTTCGCTCAGTTGTGCATAAAACTTTCCCGAATCTCCTTCCTTTCGATCCTTCGGATATAATGTCAACCCGCGGCGATAATTGACATTTCTCTCCGCGAAGTAAGGAGTGAAAGGCTCCGCGGGAATAAAAGAGAGACGGAGAGACAGAGAGAGAGAGAGTTGATTATAATTTTAAGAGGCTGAGGCAAGATGGAGGTAAACGTTTGCTCGCTCTTATTGTGCGTCGGGGAATATCGAGGGGGAAGGCAGAGGCAATAAATCACTCGATCCGACATTGCCAAGTTAGGCTGCGCCACGTGACGAAGCGAATTCGGTTCTTTCTGCTCCTTCTTCCTTGTTGTTCGAGATCCTCCCCTCTCTTTTTCTTCTTCACGCGCGGAGAATAAGTCCCGGGGCGAAACGCGCCGATTTCCGGAATAACTCGGTCACATCGCCTCGAACATTGTGTGCGTGTGTGTGTGTGAGGAATATCAATTATCAATTTTTCGTATGTACGTGAGTTGAAGTTTCGTCGTTTTTCATCGAGCGAACTTCGCCGAAAAATGAGAAAATAATTGGAATAGAAACATACAAGTACGATTTTCGAAGGACGACTTTTTTTTAAAAAAAATATTAAATAATTATATTTGTAAAATGCGCACAAGAACAAACTTGACTCGTTTCGCGATATGATAAAGCGACGTAATTACAGTGCGCACGGTCGCGGAAGGACGTCCTAATCGAACGTAATTCCGTCTCTATATCCGTTTAAAGCGAGCAGGTTTCTCGTAACGAGCGCGCACTGACATTTATGACGAAAAAAGTAAATAAATAAATAAAAACGACGTAACGACACGAGAGAGAGAGAGGTAGAGAGAGAGAGCAAGAGAAAAGCGACGGCAAACGCGTATCATCGCGCACACCCCGCCGAGTGCGTCGATCTCCTTCGAGGACGCGAGAAACGCATGCTGAGGTGTGCGCGAGATGGCCGGTATCTTATTCCGCTTAATTAAATTGACGTTGATTAACTGCGCTCGTGGCACTTGAATAAAATCAGTCGGGATCTTCGGGGGCTTAATTATACACGATCGTTCTCCGCGAGTGGATGTATCGGGAACATCCGCGTGGAAATCTTTTCGCGCGCGCGCGCGCGAGAGCACGAAGGCAAGGTAAATCATTATGCTAATGACCTGGTTGGTCTATTCGTTCTCTTATTCGTTTTTAAAATCAGCAGCGTAAATTGATTGATAAAATATATACGCGAGCGGCGCGCAATTTCCGTAACGGAGATACAAAACGAACTTCGGAAACAAATTACACTCGTGTCCCGTCTCATTGTATTTGCCGATCGACTTTTGTTATAAATAATTCATTCGTTATAAATAATTCACAATTACAATATTGCGGCATACACGGAGAGACGCGCGCACAAACCTTCCGCGTTTATATTTCCGGCTTGAAATTTATCGCGGATTCGAGCGAGTCTCTCGCGAGCGATATTCGCTCCCATCCTCCCTCCCAATCCGCGCGCAATTTCTCTCATAATGTACACCGCAATGGTTTATATATATATATAAAACTTTGGTATATATGTATATATATATATATATAAAACTATGTTTTGTCCGAGTATATTCTCGAAAAGCGCAATATATCGACGGCGGTCTCTCCTGAGGTCTTCTCCGCCTATCGTCACGAGAGAAGCGAGCGGAACGTGTGTATCTGTTGTGCGCGCGCGCGCGGAGTCGAGGATCGCCAACGCGTATACCGGTGTTGCTCGAATCGTTTCGGACCTTTTGCTCCTACGTGCGCGCTCCAACGTACGAGAGAGGCTTGGACGTTATTCTGGTCACGAACTCGCCCTCTCTCCTTCTTGCTCCTCTCCTCGTTTTTTTGCTTTATTTTTTCCACTTCTTCTTCTTTGCCTTCTTCTTCTTCTTCTTCTTCAACCGCTGCCGCCGCTGACTTTGCCGTGTGGTCGCGCGCTGTTTATCAATATTTATGCCGATCCGTGCGCTTTCGTCAAAATCACGTTGGGCGACACCTCCGACTTGTTTATTCACCGCCGCTTCGTCGTCGGGTTAACAGCGATTTGATTGCGACGGGCAAAGTGGTGCCGAAAATGAAATTATTTTTGTCGTGATTCTCTTGTCGCGTTGTTTGTTAACAAACCAGATTTGTTTTCCGTTAATTGTTCTTCCGTGAAGTTCGATATTTACAATTTAAAATGAAATTCTAATTCGTCAGTGTATATAATATGTACGTTGCTGAGCGTTTTGTTCTTCTTTTGGAGACGAAGTCAGTTGCTGATTTTGTTACGTAACAATATCGATCGAGAATCGCGTTTATTTCTCACGTTTCTTATCGGCGTGAGAGTATAATCGCCGATTATTTAGCTCGCCATAAATCGCGAACACGTATAGCGAATTTGCGGGCGAAGGTGGAGCGAGCAGGTTCGCGCGATGTCCGCCGTCGCCGCCGCCGCCGCCGTCGACAATATCGAATTACTCTTTCAGGCGCTGTGCGAGCGCGATATAAATTGCATCGGAGATTAATCCCACATCTGCCTGTTGCTCTGCCCCGTGTAATCTAATCGAGACCGAAGTGTAAACTACATCGCTGAAAGATCGCAGAGGCCCATAGGCTTTGAGCGGGGGAAGGGAAAGGGTCGCAACATTTGTCGTTGATTATTGGTTTTCGATATTGGTGCACGCGCTCGTTTCCAAAGCGCCCGGCTGTCGAAAATAATCGGCCACATGCGACCACCGCAATCATCCCGCGCGCGTTCGTCCGGATCGATTAAAGGGATTGAATTAGGTCCGCGCTCGCGCGCGCGTGTTGTTGTTTCGTAAGCGTTTGCTTGTTTGACGCGCGAGTATTTCGAAATAAGCGCTTTTTCGAATTTTCCTCTGTTTGCGTTAAATAAATTTCCGTCTTTTAACCGGGAATATATATATTCGTTTATAATCGCGAATTAATATTTCACAGTCGATTTATTCCGGTCTCGTTTAAACGAGAAATATCGAATTCGTCGTGTTGAAACTGCGCGATAGCTCTCCGTTTGTATTGCTTCTCTCCTCCCCGTCTCGTCAAATTGTTTTCTTTCTTCTCGAGCTCCTCGAAATCATCGCGCAGCGCCGCATGTATTTTATATATCCTTCCGTGTCTCGCGCAAGTATTCATCGCGCTCTCGGAGTTCTCCTACTCCTCTCGGTCAGAACTCTCATTTAAAATCCCGTTACGTGTGTTTACCTTTCATTATCATACGCCTTGATGGCCGCGAAAAGATGATTATGCAACCCGAAGGTGTTGAGAAGCGGATCTGCTTCTCCTTCTCTCCCTCCCCCACCGCGCACACCGCGGTGAAACGCGCACATCGCGTTTTAACGTAGGACCCCATAGGCGGCCGGGGATTCTTCCCCTCGTGCGCGGACTCGCGATGAAAATGTCAGGCGTGAACACACGGAACAAACGTCGTTCACGCCCTTGGACTACTCGGTACTTCTGCCATTTTGAAAACACGTGTGCCTAAAAGCAAGAAAGAGAGAGAGAGAGAGAGAAAGAGAGAGAAACGGAGTGGGAGGCCCATTTGGTCCCGTGTCAGAAAGATATCCAACATCTGCCAACAAGGGGGATGTGGCGCGCAAACAAAAATCGTTCTGACCGCTCGCGGTGCACAAATCCGCCGCTCTCTTCCGCGCGCGTTTCCCGCATCTTCTTTCTCTTTTTTTTTTTTTTCCCCCGCCAAATGGATCTCGTTTCGCTATCTCCGTCGTAGCGGAGAAACACACTTCGTTTATGTGCGGCTTGGAAGCGCCCTCCTGTGCTTTTTGGATGTGTGAGTTCCATGTTGCGCCAGAACACGCGGCGGCAAAGGGTCTCCTCATTCTTTCGGTAGCGACGGCTTCGATCTCACACGCGACAGAACAAATGCGCGCGGTTTGTTCCAATTTTTCAAGAGAAAATATATACTCAAAAGAAATATACTCGCACGAATTTTAGACTTTGAGATGCCGCACGAGATCGATTGATTCGAACAACTTTTGCGCGCGAATGTAGTCGCTTTATTATTTTATTTATTTATTTTTTTTTTTTTTCTATCGCGTTACGCGCACGAGCGTGTTGATTGGCATTTCGCGAGATCTGCAATCTCTTTCACCGCACGTTCGTGTTAAACAAGTGCCGGTTTTACCTTCGCGCTTTATTAATTTTTTCAAGTACCGACGACACTTGTATCTTTTTTTTTTTTTTATTTTATTTTTTATTACTACATCACTTCCATCACTAAACGGGGGGTTGAGCTAATAAACTCCGGCCTCTCCGGGGTTCTGTCGCAGTGGGACGCCTGGAAGCGGGCTTTACTCACTTCATCTTCCGTACACGTAGGAGTTACACACACACATACACACACGCGCGGACAAGGAGAAAGGAAGAGAAACCGGGCAGAAAAGGGAATACGTGCGGGGTACGCGCGTATTAAAAACAATGTATATTCCTTCTCTCGAACGTGTGCGCAAGGATTTCTCTTACGATAATTGACAGGAAGCTCGAAACGCTAGTTTGGGCAACGCGCGCTATCGCAAGCGCTTACTGCGCGGGGGATTTAACGATATGTTAATTGTATTATCACGCGATGAGTAACGTTGTAAACAAGTTGCGAGTAGATACCGTCGGTCCGTGTAATTTGCGAGAGTAGAAACGGACGAGGAAAAAATTCACAGCGAGAGGAAAAACGCGTCTGGCTCTTTTCTCTCTTTCTCTCTCTCTCCTCTCTCCGTAACGTTCCGATGGATCAGCAGATACGCGAAACCGTCACGTTTCGCGCTCGTCTAGCAGCTCGTTTCGGGCTGCCAAGTGCATAATTCGCGAGATCGCGAGGAAACGCTGATCGGGAAATGGGGGATTTGTTCGCGAAATGGAATTTTGTGGTTGGCGCGAGAAATCGCGAAAATTCAGAAATCCAACGCGCGAAACATTCGTTTCCCTCTCGCGCAATCTGGCGATAAAAAGTTACGTGACGAGCGCGACGAGATCGCCGAGACTTTTTGTCGCGTTCGCGCGAATTTGCACGAAAAACTCTGGTTCGCGCTCTGGTTCTCTCTCGCGCCAATTTGCAAATTCGAATCAATTGACAATCTCGCGCGACAAAGATTATATCGAACGTGTAAATCTCGACATTCGAACGTGTAAATTGCGATTATCGCGCTTGAAAACGAGTTTGTTGTTACCGGGGAACGTGCGCAAGACCGGCGGCGGTCCCCCCCGTTCTTCGATTCAACGCTTTGCGGCGTTGCGTGTAACAATTGCGGGATCGAGATCACACGCTAAATCCGTTACAACAGCGTCGACGCATTATCGTCGCAATAAGTGCAATAAGTGCCGGCTGCGTGCATGAGTAATCGCCTTAAAGATTTTCATCAAGGTTGCGTTGTGTGCAATTAAGCTCGCGCGCGAACGCGCGTTTGCCTTGTACGTCTGCTGTATAAATCCGAAGCGAAACTAAATTTTCATTCCTCACTTAATCCAACCTACCGATAGGAAGTTTCCCGCAGTATCCTCCCCCCCGTAGAGACAATGGGCGAGCCATAAATTTGCATTGCAAAATTTAAACAGTGAAACTGCGGTATTTACATGCAAATTTGAATTAAAAATATGATTGATAGAATTGATTCCCGCGTTTCTCTTTCAGGCGTTTAAATTTTTGCTCTTCGAGATTAAATCCAAATTTGTTTTTCTCCTGAATTCAGGAAAGAGAATTTTTTGATTTCAAAGAATTGATTAAACGGTTGCTTCAATTGTATGTAAAATATAGAGACTTCGAGATTATATCAAATGTGGTTAACCGTAAACATCTGAATTGTAAACAACGCCGGATTTATAATGACGGATTGTGATAATAGAAACGAGATTGCGCGTACACGCGATTGTTCATTATTCCGGGAGCGCGGCTCATTTATTTAACGAGAAAACATATATATATAGTTGTCGATCCTATAAATATATATCTCATTCACGTATTAATTCATATTTTGCTAATGACATCGTATGAATCGCAATGTAATTAATATTACATCGTGATCATCGCAAACATTTATTCCACTTATTGTTAATCACAATTTTTCTACGAAAAAGTATTGTTTTTTGTTTCACAGATATTTGCAGATAGAATGGAATATAAAAAAAACGACTGTGTAAATATTCTACGAATCTTTTGTGTGAAATATTTAAAAAAAATCGGAAAAGGTGTCCAAATATTTTCCACACTCGAAAATAAAAAAAAATAAAAAAAACGCTCATATCGCGAGAGTCCTGATAATATATTTCCATTACAAATACGATTACTCGCGTGACCAACGAATTGGCAAAACGGTTTTGATCATTTTGTCGAAATAGAAAAAACAAATTCATTATTATCAATTTTATCACAAACATGTCATTTCTTTCGTTTTTTACAGAAACTCCGTCCTGGAAAAACTTGATGAAAAATGTTTCCTATACATGATTTTTATTTCGAGGATATTTTATTTTTTTATTACAAAAAATTGATGCTGTGCATATCGAGCGAAGTTAATTGCGCTCGTCGATATTTCGTTCGGCAAAAAAAAAACAAATATTTTGTATACTCGGCGATCGATAAGCTTTGAGAGGATCGAAGTAAATTATCCGGTGTGGGGAAAACTGTGTGAAGAGCCGTAGTATATAAATCCTTCCAAACAAAAAAAAAAAAAAAAGAAACGAGCGGTCTTTTTTCAGGCGTCTCAGAAAAGCCTGAGAAACGATTTCCATGAAGAGAAAGAAGATCAATTTGTTCGCATCCTGCGTTTTCTGCGAACAATCGGTAGAAAAAAGGAAAAAAAAAAAAACGTCGGTTGGCGATTTTCTTTTTCCCTCCGTTTGATGCTTTGACATACTAATAGGCGTTGTATCGATTTCTCTCCGATAACGCGTAGTAACACAGTTGATCCTAGGCATGTCGGCGTTGATTGATGTTCAACGATAGACAATTCGAAGTTTCGTGCCGTTGACAGTTCGATGTTTCTTTTCTCTCTCAAAAATATTCACGCGTACATAATATTTTTCATCACTTATTTTCCAGACAGTTTTACCACGGAGGCGAGTTTATATATCCTTGCCGAAAATAACTTCGGAAAAAGGTCGTAAATTCTGAAGAAAAAAAAAAAACTCGGCCACTTTTACTTTATCCGAATAATAGCGATATTTGACTTCGGCCCGCAAAATCCCCCGGCCGCATTGTCGTCCTGAAAAAGCGCGCCTTAAAATCGCGCCGAAAAGACACACGGCGCGCATCAAAGCCCACGGCGCGCTCGCAGAACTACCTCGATTTCTCATCATAATCCCCGCCAAGCCTCTTTTCCCCTTCAGGCATATATTATTTCTCTCCGAAATTCACGTTGCGAGACCGTGATAATCCCAGACCCTAACCCTGCGGTCCGGCTATCCCGATTCCTCGTGTGTGCCAAGTTCTCTCTCTCTCTCTCTCTCTCTCTCTCCTTCTCTTTCTCCCTCCTACTCTGCACGAGAACGTTTCGATCTATATCGATTCCGCTCCCCGGAATCCGGAGCCTGATATGCCTGATTTCCAGGCAAGCTGCTCTCGCGATCTCTCCAAAACCTGTTGCCACGAGGTGGTTTCGGTGGCGCGTGCGCTCGCTCTCGCGTGCGTCAAGGGTGCGAGAGGGATGGAGGGAGAATTGCACGCGTGTCGTCATGGGAACGCGAGCGAGTTCCCGGCTCGTTGTCGCCGGTTGCGCCGGCAGGCAGAGAAACGTGAGCGACAGACAGAGAGAGAGATAGATAGAGAGAGAGAGAGAGAGAAAGCGGCGCGTAGAGAACGCGAGGAGATGATGCCCTTGTGTTCCCGTTGCCCTACGTGGGTGAGCGGAGGGTGTGCGGAAACGGTCGGACTCCCCCGGAGAGGGTCGCCCGCTGCCGTCAGGTGCCCGGCGCGCGCTATAGGGGAGAGAGGGGGAATAGAAACCCCCCCATCACACAGAGCGCCAACGGTTTCCCCGAACTGTCGAAGTCGGCAGTTTCCGAACCCGCGCCCGTTCCGCGGGATCTCGCGGAGTCTTCGTTTCGCGATATGAGTCTCGTCCTTCTTGTTATCCCGAACAGAGGGTTCTTCCATTTTTGGGTTCTCGCGCGGGTGCCACGTCTATGCGTAAAATATTTTTTTCTCTATCGCAAATTATGCGCAAATTTTTATAATCAACTCTGTCGCATGTCAATCTCTCATTTGATTAATTAATGACTGATTTTTTAGCGCAAGCTGCGGTTCGATTTTTATTCACGTTATAGTATTTTTTTTTTTAAGAAATAACGTACTTCTGTGCGCTTTCTGGTTTTTTTTTTTTCAATTTTTTGAAACAGTTAAATTTTGAATGGTCTCAAAGTCAAATAAAATAAATGACACTTGTGGCCGGATTGAGTGCTAATAGTATATCGGGAGCGATCGAAAAAGTGTTAATTTATATTCGATAAGCGTAACAGGCGACGCCAAGTTCTCGTCACCTGTCTGGTTAATTTTCAGCTCAAAGTCGACCACACATTCGACCGATTTGCTGACGCAATTGTAGCGATAAATCTCGGATAATTACAGACCGCTTAAACAGCTCCTGTAAGTAAAGCCAGTTTTTGTCGTCGGTCGATTTATCGTTCGCGGCATTCTCGATTTCTCGGGGAGAGCGAGTTAACACGCGGCACGTTGTTTCTCTCAAAAGATTTTCCAATAAAATCCCGTCGCTTTGTGAGGGACCGAGTTTTCTTGATTTTTCGTCTCACCGGTGTCGAGCTTCGGCTAATTGCTCTTTGTTCGGAACAAGCGCGACGTTTTTGTCGCGACAATATCTTTGAAAATTTAGAAAGTTACAAAAAAAACAAAAAACAAAAATCATTCTTGAAATCCATCATTTTATTAAAAAACGGTCAAAATATTTGTTTGTGTACTTATAAAACGTTTTTTGTTGCAACGATATCTTCGGAAATTTAGAAAAGTTACGAAAAAAGAACAAAAATTATTCTTGAAATCCATCATTTTATGTAAAAAAAAAAAAAAGAAAAAAACAGTCACAATATTTATGTTCGTGCGCTTATAAAATTTATGAGAGATAAATGTTTTTACTCCTCGTGCGTATAAATAATAAAATTTACATTTATTCACGTGGAAAATTGTTTCTATCGTCAACAAAACAGTTCTTGACCCGATTAATCTCGCAGCATCGATGATTCGCTGCGCGAAAAACAGGATATAGGTATATTTTTTTCCTTCTGCCTACACATACACACAATCTATGTCCAATTCTACGCGCTCTGTCCGGTCTACCTTTTCCCGAAATACAATTCTCTCAATTTGCGATGGATTGTAATCGTAATTGATTCAGTTACCGAATAATTCCTATTAACCCGGATCCATGAGGTCGCGTCTCGACCCCTGTGATTTCGTCAATTAATTAGTATTTTACCGATCGCCCAGCCGGAGGATGTGTCCGTAAGATAATTGTGCGGACCTTGGCTGTGACGCTTCAAAATTCATCATCGCGAGTATCGGAGCGATAAAAAAAAAAAAAAAATTAATTCAATTTTCTGCAAACACTTTAATACGCTTTTTTGTTTGCAATTGCTTTTGTATCGCGCAAATTCAAGTTTCGAATAATGAAGTCTCGCTCATTAATTACGTATTATTTCTAAGTGCAGAACGTGGGAATTATTATAAAAAAAAAAAAAAAAAAAACAAAATTCGTATCGCGTCGTTTGTGCATTATTGTGTTTATTAATTAATTAGTTTTACATTCTCGAACAAATCGGACTACACTATCGTTGAATCTTGGCCGCGTGTGTCTTCGCATTTCAATATTATCTCGCGGTGTTTTTACCATCAGCGGCACTAATTAATGAACATTTTCTCGATTGGATTCGCGTCCGAGCAATGTGGTAAACACAACACAAGAAAAAAAAAACAGATCAAAAATAATGCCCGAGAGATATCGTTAACGGATCTACGATAATCAGTGTCCAATTAATTATCCCCCGTGTGGTGGTCGAGCAAAAAAGACGACGCGAAGTCGTCTACGACTCTAATGTGTGTGCACGGCGTACATATCTCAAGGCTCTGTATCAAAAACGACTTCGATTAAGATACAGAACGATTGAACTTCGGACCAATTATCGTTTGATTGGCGACTTAATTAGTCAGGTGGAATAAACATATCGGCGCTGACTGGACAGACGTTGAGTCGTGAGAAGGCGGCGTAAAAAGTCTGTTGATCGAAGTGTCGATCGCACTCGGAATTTCAGACGACGTCCGGAAGAGAGAAAAAAGAGAGAGAGAGAGAGAGAGAGAAAAAGAGATAGGAAGAAAGAGACATTGCTTCCGTAGTGCCAGATGTACGGTAGAGCATAAAGATAAATTAATGTAAGAAACTCGATAAGTACTTAACAGAAAGCGCGCGCGCACGAGAAAATAAACAGCTAATTTTCTGGAAGAGTAATATTGCTAATAGGGTGAAATTCTAACGCAGATATTATTCAGGATTATATTGCTGCTACTGTGAGTTAGCACTACGGTCGGCTATTAAATCGAGATTAGCGTATTCTCTCTTCCCTTCTCTCTCTCTCTCTCTCTCTGGGAAATGTAATTCTCGCATGATCGGGCAGAGAAGCGCAATTTCCCGCGTAATCTCATCGAGTCTGTCAACAACATTTGTCCGTGAAATATACGTATATATATATACAGTCAGCGCGATTGATAAGCAGCGGGTCGGGTTCTTTTTATCGCGTTTTACACGCCAAGGATGCGAAGATCTGAAAGCTTGAAACGCGGAAACGGAGAAATCGCCTTGACGCGATTATCGCGTCGGTCGACTTTCCGGCAAACGATCGCGCGATGTGCGCGCGCGGTGTTCCGTAAAAAGCGTTAATGAGAAACTCGAAATAACTTTGGCTCTCGGAAAATAAGCATCCGCGTATTGTTCGAACATAAACTTCTAATTGGCATCAGCGTAAACGTTCTCCGAGAAACGTTGCAGTCGCTCCCGATAATGCATTTCCTTTCGCAGCAAAAGTTTGCTAATCAGATGTACCTGCGCATTTTACGGACGCGTTTAAAATCCAGAAATCTTACGTATTTTATCGAAGTGCGATTCGATATCGCCAATATATTCGATATCGCCGGTGCTCATTTTGTTTTCCCCTCGCGTTCCGTTTTTTTTTTTTTTTTTTTGCAACTACATTTTTATTTTTCACCCGATACGCGCCGTCGCTCGTGAAATATGTGTTGTCGTCGTTTTCTCCTCCCGTCACACTCCTGAAACTTGGAGCTGTTACGGTCAACGCGTTAATTACCGCACGCGCTTTTTCCTCCCGTTGCGTGAATACCACACCACACTTGCGGATCCCTTCGCGATCGCGCGCGCGCGCCATAAAGACCATCGCACTTCCTGGTTCTTTCTTCTGGACGCGCGATGAAAGGGCTTCGACCTTACCGCTTCTTCCGGGCGTTGCGTTTCCAAGGGGGTGTGAGATTTATTACGGTCGCCGGCCTCGCGCCTTGTTCTCTTCGCGTCAACGTCGCTGTCATCAAAAACTCGTCGAAAGGACCATTTCGAGATCGAGAGGACGATTATTATTTTATTATTAATTTTTTTTTTTTATTAGAGACCGCCTCTTCTGTCCGCGCGTCAGTTCCCGCGCGAGAAGAAAACGTATCGAAGTCCGCGATGAATAATTGCGGAATTCGATCCCCATGGGGATTCGGCGGCGCTCGAAAACTTATAACCAACTGTCATCGGATCTGGCTACTCGCCACGACACTTTGACAAAATCGTATAAATTTTCTGGAAGAAACGATTGTGAATTTATCACACATATTCAAAAGTTATGTACCTATATAAGGAGAAGTTATGTTGTATGTAAAGAGGATGGGAAGGTTTGATTAACAACGAGGAAAATGGCTTTAATATGTATTGGAACGTCACGTAGTAAAACGCGGAACGCCAAGCACCGCGCAATATATATTCGCAAGCTCCGCGGCGTTATTGCGAGCGTTTGACGACACGCGAAATTATTTATCGGACAAATGACGAGAGACATCGAGTTTATTTTGCTTCATCTCCCCTCCCGTCGTTACCGTACGGCGGAGACGTGTAATAACCAACGTCATCCGCATTTCCCCGTCGAACGCTACGGGGATGTTTGCGCGGGGCTCGCGCCACAAAGAGATAGATACGCGTTGCGTGTACACGTACAAAACGTATTTTTATATATATTGAAGAAGGCGAGTCTCTCTCTCACGCAAAGGAACGCACGCCGCAGCTCGAACGCGAAATACATACGCGTTTCCGAAAAACGGAGAAACAAATATTTCGAATCTCTCTCGTCGAATCAAATTTGAAAACAAAAAAATTGACGCGCGCGCGAAATATCGGGGAAATATAAATTTTTTTGTTTTATTTACTTTAGCAGCGAAATATCGACAGTATTTTCCATTCGTACGTAAACAAATTATATTTCGCCGCTAAAGCGAAATATAATTTTTTCTTTCTTTTTTTTTTTTTTTCACGTACTCAAAGCGACGAGCTTCGAGCGAGTACTTTGTGACGTGCGCGTATGAAGGAAACGCTCTCTTCTCCTTCCGCACGTGTGTTGCGAGAGTTCTGTTAGTTAAAATTAACTTGCTAAGAGAAAGAAAGTGTGTCTCTCGAAGCGATGGCTTCGCGTTTCAACTTATTACACACTCGGGACGCCTCGACAAAAGCGAAATCCGAGGCGCGACCTAAATTCTTCTCCAAAGAACCGGCGAACATTTCTATACATATATAAAATTTATAGCGATTTTCTAAGCGCGCGCGCGCGTTCCTTCGTGTATTATTAAAAGTCCAATATATCGAGTCATTTTTTTTTCGCTCTTACGCGCGCGGTATCGCGCGTTGTTTATTCATTTCGGAAAAAAAAAAAAAAAAATAAGTTGCATTTTAACTTCGCGGAGGTCATTCCTCATACGCACACCCGTTAATTATCCGTTAACATTAATCATTCGTCGGGGAACGACGACGACATGTGTTTCGCGGTAATTGTCACAGACACGCTTATCAAACACGTCGTTACGTATTCAAGTCTATTAAGTTATAGCGTCGCTCTCTCTCGAGTTGCTGTGCAAGAAGACCCTCGCTTATAACGCGAGAAAACGTCACGTGCGTCCGCGACGCATTTCGTCTCCATCCATAATGCAACAATAGAGTCTTTGGAAGATTTCTCGAGTGACACGTGTTTCGGAAGCCGAATAGTTTTGATTTCTTCGAGAGATATAAATTTTTCTTTCTCTCTCTCTTTCTCTCTCGAGATACTCGCCGCAACTTCGTCTCTCCTGCGGAGTTTCTTCAGTGGCTTAAACATAGGCTCGACTCTTCGCGTCGATCCTCCTCGATTTTACGATGCAGTCTGCGTATCGTCGCACCTGATACGTCACGCGCGCATAATGATGGCATCTTGATAAGAAAAGAGCTCGCTCGCTCGCTCGCTACGTACGTTATTCTCTCTGTCCTCTCTCGGGTTTGTGCGCGCGAATTATATAGTCTTTCATCGATCGTCTTTTAGGTATGTATCGCGATATCGGAATAACAAAGCAATCACGGACAGATAAGCGGCAAGAAGAGCGTGTGCGATTTGAATTTGCTCCGATATATGTTTTCCGACGCATCGTGTGCGACGCGAGCGTGCGCACCGAACGGACGTCACAGTGCGAAATTCAATTTGATACTTTATCGATAACGAAGTGTTATTACACGCAATACGCGCATATACGGTGGTTTCGATCAAACAGTCAGTGCCGTGGCTGCATCGCGCACGTAACTTCGCATATTCAGCGGAGATGGAAAATATGAGCGAAAAGTTATTGCACGTTCGCTCGAGTGAGTTTATTGCTGTTTTGTATTAAAAAAAAAAAAAAGGTCATTTTGTTTGAGAGATTTGTAGGAAAACGGCGCGCGCGTCTGTGTGCTTTCAAAGGACAGAAATTTGCGAGGTTTTGAAAACGGCCCTTCGGAGAAGACGCTCTGCGTTTTTTTTTTCTAATCAAACGCTTTCAATTAGTTCCGTTTAAAAAATCGCTGAAGTGAAGAGACTTCAATTCACAAAAAATCATCATTGCTCTCAAACAAATGACCTTTCGCACAAAGCACAACAAGTTAATAAACGACTTGAACATGTTGTCACAACAGCTCTTGTCGCTATTTTCCCTCTCCGCTTGTTAAATAATACGAAGAGAGAGACACGCGCAATCCGGTTGTTATTTGATCACACAAAAACCACACGTGTATTCTCTCTCTTTCTTCTCGAAGATGTTGCTCCGAGATTTAAATCTCGCATTAGTGTCGACAGTTTGACTCCGTAAAGCTCTTTTGCGAGAAAATTACTTTGTCGCGGAAAAATGACGGAGATTTCTTCGTCATCTTTCCGCGTCAAATCCGCCGGCGTTTCATCTTTGTGGACGGGATAGCCTATTTACAAAAAAAAAAAAAAGATATAAGCCCGCGTGCCACGCTATAAAATCGGAGCGCGCACACGACGAGTTTCGTTTTTCTCTCCTCAATCTGGAAATATAACACGTTGTTCCACTTTTTTCTCGCTATCTCACTCGCGCGATTATTTCGCTTTAATCTGCGCCCAAGGATTATCTGTCCGCTCTCTATATTTTAACAGGAAGACAGCCAGCCGGGTGTGTTGATAAGTTTATCAATCGTGCGTTTCCGTTGCACTTCGCGCCAGCGAGAGAGAATTTAATTTTCTTACGAGTCTTATCGCGGCGCGCGGCGAATAATACACGAAAACTTGAGGAAGGTCGTTGAGGAAGACGCGCGACAAAGAAAAACGTTAAAGTTCGCGTACAAGTCAGCGAATGATATCAAACATTTCCCACAATGACACTCTTTTTTCTAGACTGGCCTCAAAAACGCAGTTTTTTTTTTTTATATTCCAGAATTTCGCCTGATAAGATCGTTGCTGTTTTTTTTTTTTTTTTTTTAGCAAAGATATACGCAACGATCGTTAATTGCGTCGATGTGTCAAGAAGTATCTCTGGACTTGACGCGAAGTGGGTAAAACAACGCGTTATCGATCGCTAGTATTGGATGGTCGCAGGATTAAATCGTCCATTGTAGACACAGCGAGCGTATCTCGAGCTTAGGCGCGAGTAGGAAAATCGGCCTTTGCTTGTGCGAGGCGAGGTGGGACAATGGGCAATAAACCCGATAAGAGTTAATTTCACATCGGGCGACGCACGCTCGAGCGTAGCGGCTCGCGAGCGATCGTCAGTTTATGCGCGCGAGGCCGGTCGCGGAAAAGAAAAAAAGTGTGTGCGCGCGCGACAACGCGTGTTGCGACAATATGCGCGGCGCTAATCGCTCGCATTTCTGTCAGTCATATCGCGAGTAGTCGCGGAAAAACGACGTCGTCGCTGGACGGACTTGTTGGGGTTTTGCACTCCGTCAAGCGCGCGCGCGCGAAAAAAAGAAAAGAGAGAGAAAAGAGGTATACAAATTGTGACAAACGATGTATTATATATCGCGGTGTATTCGATCGCGTCTTCGTTCAGGTGTGATTTTTTTATTGTCAGTTAACGCGCGCGACTGTATACAGCGTTTTTGTTTCGAAAAAATCTAGAATCAAATTCAATATAACAATTTATGAAAAATGTTTACCCCCGCGAAGTTCCGATAATTCTCGCGCGCGCGCGCGCTGATGTAAATAAACGTATTGACGACGATTCGGATATTTATTGCGCGAGATAAACAAAAATATCGCCCGTATCGATGTAATTAATTGGATTCTCGATCAATATTTGCGAAAGTGCTTCAGGCGTTGGGTTATATGATACCCGATGCGATCGCGCGTTTAATTATCGATTGACGACCGAATAAATCCGGCAGTTTTGCAAACTCGCAAGCGTGTGTTTTTGCTTTTACGCGCGTACGTTGCGAGATTCGTCGCCCGATGATCGATATATCCGGAAATTGTTCGACAATTGACCGACAGCTCCGACAGTTCGATTTATCCGGTTCGCGACGAAGTATTGGCAATCTCGCGAAAAACAAAAAGAAGAAAAGTGAAAACGCGGGAGGTAAAAAAAGGGAAGCGTAACGGGAGGAGAATAAAATATGGTACTTGAGTGTGTACTCTTAGCAACGCGTTGCAGCGTCCTGCGACCGACACATTTTCCATGCCGATGCGCGCTTACCCTCGTGCTTACCCTCTTGCGCCGAGCACGCTGCACCCCACACAACACACACACACATACACACACAGCGAATCACCCCTTCCCTTATGTGTATACACACACGTATCTCTCCCACCCCTCTCTATGTGCTTTCCTTTCGTCCCACTCGTTCCACCCTTCGCTCACCTACGAGTGACGGCATCTGCTTCTGAAAATAGTCGCTAGTAAAGCGATTCACCGTGCATGTCGTATAACGTGACTGTTAAGCCGCCGCCGATCTCCTTTCTCTCTTTCGCTCTTCCCTCGCGTTGTGCGCCGTTGTATATCTTCTCTCTCGCGTGACCGAAAACAAACAACGGTAGAGATTTTCGTGTTCGAGGGATTGGCGGCGCCCGCGCCAACGGGAATGATTTTTCGCGAGAAAGAAGAGCCGAGCGCGGCGTGTTGTTTTCGTCGGCGTCAAGTATTTGTTTCGAAAAACTTTGGCGGCACCACCACCACCACCACCGCCAGTGTGAAACTCGATCAAGCGAGCTCATTAGCGAGCGGCCTTCGAAGACTCGCTAGTGTGTTTTTGTTATGGAGTTGCGCGCGGTATCAGGTTGTGGCGCGATAATGGGAATGCTCGCAGTCCGCGACGCGATCTTTGTGCTACCGTCCGCGCCTCGCATGTGCATCGTGAAACTCTATCTTCATCGCAGGTTTCGGTTTCTCTTCATCCCGGTAGCCTCTAATCGGCTTTCCGTGAAGAGAGCGCGCTTCTGCGACCTTCTTCTGTGAGAAGATTCCAGAGCGCGGTGTGTAATCGCCTAAAAAGATGAAAGCTGCACCTACGAGCCGAGAGTCTGTCGGCGGATATGAGACGCGCAGGTCTGTGTGTTGTTGCGAAAGAGAGAGGAAGTCGCGCACATTTAATTGATTCGTGATTTTTATTCAATTTCCATCGCGATTAAAAAAATTTCTTCGCTTTGACGATCAATCAATCGGAAATTATCTCTGCTTTTGGTTCGTTAAAAGAAACGCCTCTCGCGTAAAGAATCACCGGATATCGGAGCGACGGGCGGTGGAGAGTCGGGGGCGGGAGGGA